>NW_024609397.1:45000-60000 GCF_018296145.1 Oncorhynchus tshawytscha | reverse complement strand
GTTTACATACTGCTTTACTCATATGTATATACCGTATTCTATTATACTTTATAAACTGGGTGGTTTGAACCCTGAATGCTGATTGGCTGACAGCAGTGGTATATCAGACCGTATACCACGGGTATGACAAAACATTTGTTTTTCCTTCTATAATTACTTTGGTAACCAGTTTATAATAGCAATGAGACACCTTGGGGGTTCGTGGTATATGACCAATATAACACGGCTAAGGGCTGTATCCAGGGACTCTGCTTTGCATCGAGGCTAAGAACAGCCCTTAGCCATGGTATATTGGCCATATACCACACCCCCTCGGGCCTTACTGCTTAAGTATTTTAGTTAATGCCACACCGACATCGTCCTAATATTTATATATTTTTGAATTCCATTCTTTTACTTTTCGATTTGTGTATGTTGTGAAATGTTAGATACGACTGTTGGAGCTAGGAACACAGGCATTTCATCTAAATATGTTATAAAGATGTGATAAACATCTAAATATGTTATAAAGATGTGATAAACATCTAAATATGTTATAAAGATGTGATAAACATCTAAATATGTTATAAAGATGTGATAAACATCTAAATATGTTATAAAGATGTGATAAACATCTAAATATGTTATAAAGATGTGATAAACATCTAAATATGTTATAAAGATGTGATAAACATCTAAATATGTTATAAAGATGTGATAAACATCTAAATATGTTATAAAGATGTGATAAACATCTAAATATGTTATAAAGATGTGATAAACATCTAAATATGTTATAAAGATGTGATAAACATCTAAATATGTTATAAAGATGTGATAAACATCTAAATATGTTATAAAGATGTGATAAACATCTAAATATGTTATAAAGATGTGATAAACATCTAAATATGTTATAAAGATGTGATAAACATCTAAATATGTTATAAAGATGTGATAAACATCTAAATATGTTATAAAGATGTGATAAACATCTAAATATGTTATAAAGATGTGATAAACATCTAAATATGTTATAAAGATGTGATAAATATGTGTACTTGACCAATAAAATAACATTTGATTTGATTTCACCTAAAAAATTAAATGTGATGTTGAATCAACATGGAAAACTGATTGGATTTGCAAAAATTCTTCAAAGTTTGGTATTTTTTTTCACCCAAAGTAGAGCCTAAATACAATGACATGGGGACTTTGGGGTTGTTGTCTTGTTTGTATATCGTTGTATTTTATATTTGTGTGACTGTCCTTGTCAGTGTATTAGTGTTTTTGTTACTTGTCATGTTTAGTGTTTTTATGTGGACCCCAGGAAGACTACTGTACCTGCTGCTTCTGCTGAAATTAAAGCAATCTGTCAGTTGATGACACAGTTGATCACGTGACACTGGTTGACGCGTGCAACGTTTGAGCAGCGGAACGCGACCGATTTACCAAGACGGCACACTGGCATGCACTGGCACAGCTGGTTGTGTCATCCAGTATCAGCTGGAGAACGGTGCTTGTAGGCTTTCCTGTCCACCGTGATCGGAAACGAGGTGAATTGCCTGACCTATGGAGCAAATGTTCATCCCCGCGTCCGGAGTTCCTTACTAATAAATAGAGAGTGAAAGGGATAGAATGAGAAAAGGCAACGAGAGAGAGAGAATAATTTGTGCTTCTGCGTTTGAGTTTAGTGAAGTTGTGACAGTTTACAAACGCTAAATGGATTTCCACTTTCATTGCACTCTCTAACAACGAGAGAGAGAGAGAGAGAGAGAGAGAGAGAGAGAGAGAGAGAGAGAGAGAGAGAGAGAGAGAGAGCGAGAGAGAGAGAGCGAGGGTGCGCGCGTCAAAGGTACATCCAGCGTCTGTGAGAAGAGTCGCAGCGTCCTCCTCGAGCCGAAGTTTGATCTCTGCGCGCAGAGGAAGGATTCTAATTCCACAAGTACGATGCGTCATCGGAAGTGTTTTGGATATGTATGTACCGCTGTTTACCTGTGGACGGCGTTCTGCTTTAAAGGTAAGTAGGCGCATGTATATATTTAGCATATTTTACGCAGAAAGAAACAACTGTCAGTGCATAGAAGTGTTTCGAGAGATTAAAATTAAACACCCATCGGTATCGTGAAGTTTACATCAATAACTGGTAATTCCATTTGCCTATGCCATTTTTGCACTATAAAATAAATACACAAACCAAATGAATAGGATACTTATAGATTATTTAATTGTATGGTAATACTTTTAAGGGAAAGAAAATAATGGAACGTAATGAAAAAAAAGTGGAAAAACCATGGTATTGTCATGATCCAGAGATGTATCCCGAATTGCGAAACGTGTAGAAGTGAGTAACACAGATGTTATGATAATGAAGGCTATCTATATCACGACCTGTCGATTTAGAGCTGTCAAATCCTTCCTCGTTTGTATGTGTGTGTGTGTGTGTGTGTCTGTGTATGTGTGTGTGTGTGTGTGTGTGCGCGTGTGTGTGTCTCCGGCACCATGACCTCCTTAATACTCCGGTAACATCTGTTGTGTATGTCTGAAGGAGCTGGGGCGGGGAGGCACAGGCACGCGCTAAAACCAATATCCCGAGAGGGAGCAATATCCTTTACCTCAGCCAGAGCACGATCATCTCGGAATACTGGACTGAGGAATCCACGCCAATAGGTCCGGGATCGAGAGAGGACGATGAAGCATTCAACATTATGTTTAGACCATCGGGCTACATTTCGTTTTCCATGTAGGCCTTTTAATTGATCCATTTGGGTTCATTCCATTTATTTTGATTTATTTTACACTCCCTTACCTACCTAGGCTGGGTCAGTCCCAAAATGCGCCCTATTCCCTCTGGTTTAAAGTAGTGCACTACATAGGGAATAGGGCTCTGGTCTAAAGTAGTGCACTATATAGGGAATAGGGCTCTGGTCTAAGTAATGCACTATATAGGGAATAAGGCTCTGGTCTAAAGTAGTGAACTATATAGGGAATGGGGCTCTGGTCTAAAGTAGTGCACTATATAGGGAATAGGGCTCTGGTCTAAGGTAATGCACTATATAGGGAATAAGGCTCTGGTCTAAAGTAGTGAACTATATAGGGAATAGGGCTCTGGTCTAAAGTAGTGAACTATATAGGGAATATGGTACCATTTGGGACATATTAGGCACCTGAAAATGTTCTACCTCCAAAACATAATACTGATGAACAGTGAATCAAATGAAAAAACATTGACTGTTTTTTTTGGCACTGACTCTCCTTACACTGACTATATGCACACTCACTAGACTCTACCCACACACTCACTAGACTCTACCCACACACTCACTAGACTCTACCCACACACTCACTAGACTCTACCAACACACTCACTAGACTCTACCCACACACTCGCTAGACTCTACCCACACACTCACTAGACTCTACCCACACACTCACTAGACTCTACCCACACACTCACTAGACTCTACCCACACACTCACTAGACTCTACCCACACACTCACTAGACTCTACCCACACACTCACTAGACCCTACCCACACACTCACTAGACTCTACCCATACACTCACTAGACTCTACTCACACACTCACTAGACTCTTTATTTTTATTTTATTTCACCTTTATTTAACCAGGTAGGCCAGTTGAGAACAAGTTCTCATTTGCAACTGCGACCTGGCCAAGATAAAG
This sequence comes from Oncorhynchus tshawytscha, assembly GCF_018296145.1. Classification (NCBI taxonomy): domain Eukaryota; kingdom Metazoa; phylum Chordata; class Actinopteri; order Salmoniformes; family Salmonidae; genus Oncorhynchus; species Oncorhynchus tshawytscha. The sequence continues at coordinate 56,335 of NW_024609397.1, read as the reverse complement.
CATAGCAGTGTGAGCAGACAACACAGAGTTACACATGGAATAAACAATTAACAAGTCAATAACACAGTAGAAAACAAAGGGGGGAGTCTATATACAATGTGTGCAAAAGGCATGAGGAGGTAGGCGAATAATTACAATTTTGCAGATTAACACTGGAATGATAAATGATCAGATGGTCATGTACAGGTAGAGATATTGGTGTGCAAAAGAGCAAGTAAATAAATAAAAACAGTATGGGGATGAGGTAGGTGAAAATGGGTGGGCTATTTACCAATAGACTATGTACAGCAGCAGCGATCGGTTAGCTGCTCAGATAGCTGATGTTTGAAGTTGGTGAGGGAGATAAAAGTCTCCAACTTCAGCGATTTTTGCAATTCGTTCCAGTCACAGGCAGCAGAGTACTGGAACGAAAGGCGGCCAAATGAGGTGTTGGCTTTAGGGATGATCAGTGAGATACACCTGCTGGAGCGCGTGCTACGGGTGGGTGTTGCCATCGTGACCAGTGAACTGAGATAAGGCGGAGCTTTACCTAGCATGGACTTGTAGATGACCTGGAGCCAGTGGGTCTGGCGACGAATATGTAACGAGGGCCAGCCGACCAGAGCATACAGGTCGCAGTGGTGGGTGGTATAAGGTGCTTTAGTGACAAAACGGATGGCACTGTGATAGACTGCATCCAGTTTGCTGAGTAGAGTGTTGGAAGCCATTTTGTAGATGACATCGCCGAAGTCGAGGATCGGAAGGATAGTCAGTTTTACTAGGGTAAGCTTGGCGGCGTGAGTGAAGGAGGCTTTGTTGCGGAATAGAAAGCCGACTCTTGATTTGATTTTCGATTGGAGATGTTTGATATGAGTCTGGAAGGAGAGTTTGCAGTCTAGCCAGACACCTAGGTACTTATAGATGTCCACATATTCAAGGTCGGAACCATCCAGGGTGGTGATGCTAGTCGGGCATGCGGGTGCAGGCAGCGATCGGTTGAAAAGCATGCATTTGGTTTTACTAGCGTTTAAGAGCAGTTGGAGGCCACGGAAGGAGTGTTGTATGGCATTGAAGCTTGTTTGGAGGTTAGATAGCACAGTGTCCAATGACGGGCCGAAAGTATATAGAATGGTGTCGTCTGCGTAGAGGTGGATCAGGGAATCGCCCGCAGCAAGAGCAACGTCATTGATATATACAGAGAAAAGAGTTGGCCCGAGAATTGAACCCTGTGGCACCCCCATAGAGACTGCCAGAGGACCGGACAGCATGCCCTCCGATTTGACACACTGAACTCTGTCTGCAAAGTAATTGGTGAACCAGGCAAGGCAGTCATCCGAAAACCGAGGCTACTGAGTCTGCCGATAAGAATATGGTGATTGACAGAGTCGAAAGCCTTGGCAAGGTCAATGAAGACGGCTGCACAGTACTGTCTTTTATCGATGGCGGTTATGATATCGTTTAGTACCTTGAGTGTTGCTGAGGTGCACCCGTGACCGGCTCGGAAACCAGATTGCACAGCGGAGAAGGTACGGTGGGATTCGAGATGGTCAGTGACCTGTTTGTTGACTTGGCTTTCGAAGACCTTAGATAGGCAGGGCAGGATGGATATAGGTCTGTAACAGTTTGGGTCCAGGGTGTCTCCCCCTTTGAAGAGGGGGATGACTGCGGCAGCTTTCCAATCCTTGGGGATCTCAGACGATATGAAAGAGAGGTTGAACAGGCTGGTAATAGGGGTTGCGACAATGGCGGCGGAAAGTTTCAGAAATAGGGGTCCAGATTGTCAAGCCCAGCTGATTTGTACGGGTCCAGGTTTTGCAGCTCTTTCAGAACATCTGCTATCTGGATTTGGGTAAAGGAGAACCTGGAGAGGCTTGGGCGAGGAGCTGCCGGGGGGCAGAGCTGTTGGCCGAGGTTGGAGTAGCCAGGCGGAAGGCATGGCCAGCCGTTGAGAAATGCTTATTGAAGTTTTCGATAATCATGGATTTATCGGTGGTGACCGTGTTACCTAGCCTCAGTGCAGTGGGCAGCTGGGAGGAGGTGCTCTTGTTCTCCATGGACTTCACAGTGTCCCAGAACTTTTTGGAGTTGGAGCTACAGGATGCAAACTTCTGCCTGAAGAAGCTGGCCTTAGCTTTCCTGACTGACTGCGTGTATTGGTTCCGGACTTCCCTGAACAGTTGCATATCCCGGGGACTATTCGATGCTATTGCAGTCCGCCACAGGATGTTTTTGTGCTGGTCGAGGGCAGTCAGGTCTGGGGTGAACCAAGGACTGTATCTGTTCTTAGTTCTGCATTTTTTGAACGGAGCATGCTTATCTAAAATGGTAAGGAAGTTACTTTTAAAGAATGACCAGGCATCCTCAACTGACGGGATGAGGTCAATGTCCTTCCAGGATACCCGGGCCAGGTCGATTAGAAAGGCCTGCTCACAGAAGTGTTTTAGGGAGCGTTTGACAGTGATGAGGGGTGGTCGTTTGACTGCGGCTCCGTAGCGGATACAGGCAATGAGGCAGTGATCGCTGAGATCCTGGTTGAAGACAGCGGAGGTGTATTTGGAGGGCCAGTTGGTCAGGATGACGTCTATGAGGGTGCCCTTGTTTACAGAGTTAGGGTTGTACCTGGTGGGTTCCTTGATGATTTGTGTGAGATTGAGGGCATCTAGCTTAGATTGTAGGACTGGCGGGGTGTTAAGCATATCCCAGTTTAGGTCACCTAACAGAACAAACTCTGAGGCTAGATGGGGGCGATCAATTCACAAATGGTGTCCAGGGCACAGCTGGGAGCTGAGGGGGTCGGTAGCAGGCGGCAACAGTGAGAGACATATTTCTGGAGAGAGTAATTTTCAAAATTAGTAGTTCGAACTGTTTGGGTATGGACCTGGAAAGTATGACATTACTTTGCAGGCTATCTCTGCAGTAGACTGCAACTCCTCCCCCTTAGCAGTTCTATCTTGACGGAAGATGTTATAGTTGGGTATGGAAATCTCTGAATTTTTGGTGGCCTTCCTGAGCCAGGATTCAGACACAGCAAGGACATCAGGGTTAGCAGAGTGTGCTAGAGCAGTGAGTAAAACAAACTTAGGGAGGAGGCTTCTGATGTTGACATGCATGAAACCAAGGCTTTTTCGATCACAGAAGTCAACAAATGAGGGTGCCTGGGGACATGCAGGGCCTGGGTTTACCTCCACATCACCCGCGGAACAGAGAAGGAGTAGTATGAGGGTGCGGCTAAAGGCTATCAAAACTGGTCGCCTAGAGCGTTGGGGACAGAGAATAAGAGGAGCAGGTTTCTGGGCATGGTAGAATATATTCAGGGCATAGTGCGCAGACAGGGGTATGGTGGGGTGCGGGTACAGCGGGTGATGATGAGAGAGGTTGTGTCTCTGGACATGCTGGTTGTAATGGGTGAGGTCACCGCATGTGTGGGAGGTGGGACAAAGGAGTTATCAGGGGTATGAAGAGTAGAACTAGGGGCTCCATTGTGAACTAGAACAATGATAACTAACCTGAGCAACAGTATACAAGGCATATTGACATTTGAGAGAGACATACAGCGAGGCATACAGTAATCACAGGTGTTGAATTGGGAAAGCTAGCTTAAACAGTAGGTGAGACAACAGCTAATCAGCTAGCACAACAACAGCAGGTAAAATGGCGTTGACTAGGCAACGGGGCCGACAGATAAAACATAAACAAGCAGAATGGAGTACCGTGATTAATGGACAGTCCAGAGTGCATCAGCTATGTAGCCAAGAGATCAGTGTCCAGGGGGCAGCGGTGGATGGGGCAGGGAAGCTGGACTGGCGAGTGTTATCCAGGTTGAAAAAAAAAAGTTAACAATGACTAAATAGCTTGTAGCTAGTTAGCTGGTTAGCTTCTGGAGGTTCTTGAGTGTGTTCTAAAAATTAAAAATAATAGCGATTCCGTATCACATTGGGTGAGGCAGGTTTCCGGAAAGGTATAAACAGATTAAAAATCAAGAAGAGATAGAAAGTAAATATGGGTCCGGTGAGTGTTTGGGACGCGGCGATTCAGACGGTTAGCAGGCCTGTGCTAACAAGCTAACAGTTCGTAGGCCCGGGCTAGACAAGCTAGCAGTTAGCAGGCCTGTGCTAACAAGCTAACAGTTCGTAGGCCCGGGCTAGACAAGCTAGCAGTTAGCAGGCCGAGTTTAGCAAGCAGGGAGATAGCGAGGGCTAGAGAGTTGGCCTTTAGGGGACGTCGCGATGGGGTGAGTCTGTTTATTCCTCTTCATGCGGTGACATCGATAGACCGGTCGTGGGCCCGGGTATTGTAGCCCAGGAGTATGCTACGGTGGTGGTACAGGTGCGCTGGCCGGGCTAGCTTCACGCTAAGTGGGTGGAAGCGCTAGCCAGGAGTAATCATCCGGGGTTGCGATTTAGCTAGATAGCTACTTGTGAAGATCCAGCTGAAATGTTCCGTTTGCGGTGGGAATCCAGGGATGAGTCCGGGGATGAAAAAATAAATAGGTCCGTTATGCTCTGGTTAGAGTCGCGTTGTTCGAGCTGGCGAGAGCTTTCCGAGCTAAAGGTTAGCTTAGCTGATGACCGGTTAGCTGAAGACCGCTAGCATAGCTGGTGGTTAGCCGGCTAGCTTCAGTTGAGGGGTTCCGGTTCCGAAGTAAATATAAATACTTTGGGAAAAATAGCTACATTGGGTGAGGCGGGTTGCAGGAGAGTATTTGGAAGCTTAGGTTTAGCAAAATGTTTTTGAAGAAAAATATGTAAAAAACGAAAAATAGACGATATATACAGGGACACGACGAGACAGGACGACTTACTGCTACGCCATCTTGGTACGGAAATGCCGGAAATGCCGTACCCACACTCTACCCACACACTCACTAGACTCTACCCACACACTCACTAGACTCTACCCACACACTCACTAGACTCTACCCACACACTCCAGTGTACTCCAGTGTCAGTGTGTATCTTGGATATGACATGTAAAGTGTCAGTTAAACCGTGATGTTGAACATGTATGGCTCATGTTATGGTGTTTTAGCTGAGCCATACAGTGTGTTATTATAAGAGGTCGACACAGCAATGAACCCCATACAATTCCCATATGTATCCTGACTCCCATATCTGCTTCTGCTACAGTATATTGTTAACTCCTTAACATATTGTTAACTCCCCTCCCTGATCAACCGATTGCTCAGTTTGGCCGGGCGGTCAGCTCTAGGAAAAGCCTTGTTGGTTCCGAACACTCAATTTGTTTGGTGTGACGATGACATACAGCGCATTCAGAAAGTATTCAGACCCCTTGACCTTCTCCACATTTCGTTACGTTACAGCCTTATTCTAAAATGGATTCAATTGTTTTTTTCCTCATCAATCTACACACAAAACCCCTTAGGGACAAAGCTAAAACTGTTTTTTAGAACTTTTTGCTAATTTATTAAAAGTAGAAAACTGAAATGTCACGTTTACATAAGTATTCAGAATTTTACTCAACACTTTGTTGAAGAACCTTTAACAGCAATTCCAGCCTCTAGTCTTCTTGGGAATGACACTACAAGCTTGGCATTCATGTATTTGGGGAGTTTTTCAGATCCTCTCAAGCTCTGTCAGGTTGGATGGTGAGCGTCGCTGCACAGCTATTTTCAGGTCAGGTCTCTCCAGACATGTTAGATCGGGACAAGTCCGGGCTCTGGCTGGCCTCTCAAGGACATACAGAGACGTGTCCCGAAGCCACTCCTGCGTTGTCTTGGCTGTTTGCTTACAGTCGTTGTCCTGTTGGAAGGTGAACTAGTCCTCAGCGCTCTGGAGCAGGTTTTCATCAAGGATCTCTCTGTACTTTGCTCGATTCATCTTTGCCTCAATCCCGATTAGTCTCCCAGTCCCTGCCGCTGAAAAACATCCCCACAGCATGATGCTGCCACCACCATGCTTCACCGTAGGGATGGTGCCAGGTTTCCTCCAGATGCTTGGCATTCAGGCCAAAGAGTTACATTTTGGTTTCATCAGACCAGAGAATCTTGTTTCTCATGGTCTGAGAGTCTTTAGGTGCCTTTTGGAAAACTCCAAGCGGGCTGTCATGTGTCTTTCACTGAGGAGTGGCTTCTGTCTGGCCACTCTACCATAAAGGCCTGATTGGTGGAGTGCTGCAGAGATAGTTATCCTTCAGGAAGGTTCTCCAATCTCCACAGAGGAACTCTAGAGCTCTGTTAGAGTGACCATCGGGTTCCTAGTCACCTCCCTGACCAAGGCCCTTCTCCCCGATTGCTCAGTTTGGCCGGGCGGTCAGCTCTAGGAAGATTCTTGGTGGTTCCGAACTTCTTCCATTTAAGAATAATGGAGGCCACTGTGTTCTCCAATCAAGCTATAGAAACTCAAGGATGATCAATGGCAACAGGACACACCTGAGCTCAATGTTGAGTATCATAGCAAAGGGTCTGAATACTTATGTAAATAAGTAATTTATTTTTTCAATTTTTTATACATTTGCTAAAAATGTGAAAACCCCTTTAAAAAAAAATCTTTGTCATTATGTGGTATTGTGTGTAGATTGCGGAATTTAAAAAAATATGTTATCAGTTTTAGAAGAAGACTGTAACATAACAAAAATTGGAAACAGTCAAGGGGTCTGAATACTTTCCAAATGCACCGTATGCAAGAGTTGGCACAAATGGAACTGGGACTAGTCCATGTGCCCTGACCTGGTAGAACCTCTGGGCCCCAGTTCCCTGCTATTTATCAGGTCATGTGGTGTGGAAACACTCCTGGCCCTGTAAGAGGAGGATGCATCCCAACAGCCCCCTGTCTATGACTGCTGTCTATGACTGCTGTCTATGACTGCTGTCTATGACTGTGTCTCAAAAGGCACCTTTATATCGGTAATAGCCAGGCTGGCATTTACATCACTGGTCTATAGTTGATCAACTCTTGTATGACATAGTGCTTTTTTAAAGGTGGCCGGCCCACCACATCATAGCAGCCCCTGTTTGTTAGACGGAGAATGTCAAGGCATGATTCCCTAGATGTGAGAGGCATTCTTTTATGTTGACATTCTGGAGACAAATGAGCATGATTCTGGATAATGGAATTCATTGCGGTCATGTATGTACATTTTACACTGTGCCAAGGCTGAAACATGAGGCAAGGTGAATGAACGGAACATGCATCTTGTAGATTGTCATTTAGTTCAGCGGTTGGCCCGTCTAGACGTAACCATGGTGATTGCATTTAGAATGCGGTTGGGTAAAGAATGTATTCTCCGCCTGATGTCACTACCATCAACAACTATCATCATCTGACAGAATGGAAACATCTAGGGAATAGCATATCACAGATCGTTGACGCTGTAACATTTGCCTGTTTAGATTGTATTGTATTGTATTGGAAGGCAGCAGTGCACTCAGAGGCACTTAAACTGGCTGCTTCATTGTAACAACAGCCTCGTGCCCCATGAAATAAAATGTTTTATATTAGTACAACACAACTGAATGGTATTGATCGAAGACGCTTCTCTCGTATGAACATTGGAGTTATGAAGGGAACCTAATGCAGTGAAACTGGGAGATGGGAGCCTTTGAAGTGGAGTTATGAAGGGAACCTAATGCAGTGAAACTGGGAGACGGGAGCCATTTGTTGTAGGTGATTGTTTTGTGGTCCTTTGGTCTCTGATGGTGGATTGGTTTATTTAATAAACATTGTGACATGGAAGGAACTAGGGAGAAAGAGGATAATTTGTATTTATTTATTTTATTTTACCTTTATTTAACCAGGCAAGTCAGTTAAGAACAAATTCTTATTTTCAACTGCCTGTTCAGGGGCAGAACGACAGATTTGTACCAGCTCGAGGGTTTGAACTTGCAACCTTCCGGTTACTAGTCCAATGCTCTAACCACTAGGCTACCCTGCCGCCCCAGATGGGGGGAAGGAGGAGGAAAAGAGATGAGGGGAAAGAGGAGGAAAAGAGATGAGGGGAAAGGGGAAGAGAAGAGATGGAGGAATCCTAAACTAGGACCCTGGTTATATTACGTTACAGAAATACTGCGGCCCAAATAGCATCCTATTCGTTACATAGTGCAATGTTTTTGAACAGAGCCCTATGGGCCAATAGGGTGCCATTTGGGACGGGACCCATCAGTGTATAATCCTGCCCTATTTCTTGCCTTTATGACCTGGTTATGAGCCAGGGATTTTCATCTCTGAAGTACACAACAAACGTCCAAAGGCTGCATCTGAAAAGGCACCCTATTCCATTAATAGTGCACTACTTTTAACCAGGGCCCATCTGAAATGGCACCCTATTCCATTAATAGTGCACTACTTTTAACCAGGGCCCATCTGAAAAGGCACCCTATTCCTTTAATAGTGCACTACTTTTGACTAGGTGCAATTTGGGACGCCCTCGGACTTTCACAGAAATCACATTAGGTGATTTAATACTAACAAAGACACAGGATTTCCTGTTACTCTCTGATTCAATCTGGTTCACTAGAACAGGCTAGGATGTTGCTTTAATCCAGACGAGGTCATGGTTATTCATTTCATTATGATAGCAAATGTGTGTATTCAAACTAATCCTGTATTCATCTAATGTACTTTTCAATACTTGTTCCCTGAATATAGTAGCGACCTTGACCCAACACCTAGCGACCTTGACCCAACACCTAGCGACCTTGACCCAACACCTAGCGACCTTGACCCAACACCTAGCGACCTAGCCAAGAGGTTCAGATCTCTTTGCGTTACAGCTACAGTAAGGTCCTGGGTTGACAATCTCAAGGTCACAGGTTCAAGCCCTGGTCTGGACTGACTTCGCTACAATATTGACAAGTATAATGGGATAGATTGGGCTGAGGTACATCCCATAATACACCGTGATCTGTGGTGTAAAAATACTTGAAAGTAATACTAAAGTTCTTTTGGGGGTGTATCTGTACTTTATATTTATATATACTGTATATATTATTTATTATTATAAAAAATAATGTAAACCCTTTTGTCATATCCAATTGGTAGTTACAGTCTTGTCCCATCGCTGCAACTCCCGTACGGACTTGGGAGAGGCGAAAGGTCGAGAACCGTGCGTCCTCCTGCTTGTTGACACTTGGCTTAACCCGGAAGCCTGCATGCGCCCGGCCCACCACAGGAGTCGCTAGAGCACCATGGGACAAGGACATCCCAAACCCTTCCCTGACCCAGATGACGATGGGACAAGAACATCCCAAACCCTTCCCTGACCCAGATGACGATGGGACAAGGACATCCCAAACCTGTCCCTGTGTGTCGCCTCAGGGGTTTCCAGGTCGCAGCCAGCTGCAACACAGCCCGGTATGGAACCAGGATATGTAGTAACGCAGCTAGAGCTGCAACACAGCCCGGTATGGAACCAGGATATGTAGTAACACAGCTAGTGCTGCAACACAGCCCGGTATGGGACCAGGATATGTAGTAACGCAGCTAGAGCTGCAACACAGCCCGGTATGGGACCAGGATATGTAGTAACGCAGCTAGAGCTGCAACACAGCCCGGTATGGGACCAGGATATGTAGTAACGCAGCTAGAGCTGCAACACAGCCCGGTATGGGACCAGGATATGTAGTAACGCAGCTAGAGCTGCAACACAGCCCGGTATGGGACCAGGATATGTAGTAACGCAGCTAGAGCTGCAACACAGCCCGGTATGGGACCAGGATATGTAGTAACGCAGCCAGCTGCAACACAGCCCGGTATGGAACCAGGATATGTAGTAACTCAGCCAGCTGCAACACAGCCCGGTATGGAACCAGGATATGTAGTAACGCAGCTAGAGCTGCAACACAGCCCGGTATGGAACCAGGATATGTAGTAACACAGCTAGAGCTGCAACACAGCCCAGTATGGAGCCAGGATATGTAGTAACGCAGCTAGAGCTGCAACACAGCCCAGTATGGAGCCAGGATATGTAGTAACGCAGCTAGAGCTGCAACACAGCCCAGTATGGAACCAGGATATGTAGTAACACAGCTAGAGCTGCAACACAGCCCGGTATGGGACCAGGATATGTAGTAACACAGCTAGAGCTGCAACACAGCCCGGTATGGGACCAGGATATGTAGTAACACAGCTAGAGCTGCAACACAGCCCGGTATGGGACCAGGATATGTAGTAACGCAGCTAGAGCTGCAACACAGCCCGGTATGGGACCAGGATATGTAGTAACACAGCTAGAGCTGCAACACAGCCCGGTATGGGACCAGGATATGTAGTAACGCAGCTAGAGCTGCAACACAGCCCAGTATGGAACCAGGATATGTAGTAACACAGCTAGTGCTGCAACACAGCCCAGTATGGAGCCAGGATATGTAGTAACGCAGCTAGAGCTGCAACACAGCCCAGTATGGAGCCAGGATATGTAGTAACGCAGCTAGAGCTGCAACACAGCCCGGTATTTTTTAATTTAATTTTACCTTTATTTAACTAGGCAAGTCAGTTAAGAACAAATTCTTATTTTCAATGACGGCCTAGGAACAGTGGGTTAACTGCCTGTTCAGGGGCAGAACGACAGATTTGTACCTTGTCAGCTCAGGGGTTTGAACTTGCAACCTTCCGGTTACTAGTCCAACGCTCTAACCACTAGGCTACCCTACATATCCTGGTATGATGTAAATGTGTTGGAGTGGGCCCCTGGCCATCTGTAAATTATGTCTGAGTGTTGGAGTTGGCCCCTGGCCATCTGTAAATGATGTCTGAGTGTTGGAGTGGGCCCCTGGCCATCTGTAAATGATGTCTGAGTGTTGGAGTTGGCCCCTGGCCATCTGTAAATGATGTCTGAGTGTTGGAGTGGGCCCCTGGCCATCTGTAAATGATGTCTGAGTGTTGGAGTTGGCCCCTGGCCATCTGTAAATGATGTCTGAGTGTTGGAGTGGGCCCCTGGCCATCTGTAAATGATGTCTGAGTGTTGGAGTGTGCCCCTGGCCATCTGTAAATGATGTCTGAGTGTTGGAGTGTGCCCCTGGCCATCTGTAAATGATGTCTGAGTGTTGGAGTTGGCCCCTGGCCATCTGTAAATGATGTCTGAGTGTTAGAGTGGGCCCCTGGCCATCTGTAAATGATGTCTGAGTGTTGGAGTGTGCCCCTGGCCATCTGTAAATGATATCTGAGTGTTGGAGTGGGCCCCTGGCTATCTGTAAATGATGTCTGAGTGTTGGAGTGTGCCCCTGGCCATCTGTAAATGATGTCTGAGTGTTGGAGTGGGCCCCTGGCCATCTGTAAATGATGTCTGAGTGTTGGAGTGTGCCCCTGGCCATCTGTAAATGATGTCTGAGTGTTGGAGTGGGCCCCTGGCTATCTGTAAATGATGTCTGAGTGTTGGAGTGGGCCCCTGGCCATCTGTAAAT
>NW_024609397.1:0-40000 GCF_018296145.1 Oncorhynchus tshawytscha | reverse complement strand
TCTACTATCCCGACATCATGTCAGAGTCACTGATTGACTGACATGGAGCTCTACTATCCCGACATCATGTCATCATGTCAGAGTCACTGATTGACTGACATGGAGCTCTACTATCCCGACATCATGTCAGAGTCACTGATTGACTGACAGCTCTACTATCCCGACATCATGTCAGAGTCACTGATTGACTGACAGCTCTACTATCCCGACATCATGTCAGAGTCACTGATTGACTGACATGGAGCTCTACTATCCCGACATCATGTCAGAGTCACTGATTGACTGACAGCTCTACTATCCCGACATCATGTCAGAGTCACTGATTGGCTGACATCTCTACTATCTATTGATGTGTCTCTTTAGCCTCATCAGAGCATCACTACACTTGTCAGTCTGACTCCAGTGATGTCAGAGGAACCTAGAGGAAGTAGCTGAGGAAATGGAGTCGTCCATCAGTTGGACGACCAACCAGAAACATAGCTTTGTAGTTGTAGTAAATTATGATGATGGTGAGGATGATGATGATGGTGGTGATGATGATGATGATGATGATGATGATGATGATGATGATGATTTCACCAGTGGGACCACATATGTTCTTGTCGTTGAAGTGTTTAACCGAGAGAGACGGAGGAAAAGAGGGATATTGTGAGAGATAGTCACAGAGAAAGAGAGAGAGACACAGGGAGACAAAGGGAGAAAATGAGCAAGACAGACAGGCAGAGAGACAGAAATACAGACAGGCAGACAGACAGGCAGAGAGACAGACAGAGAGACAGAAATACAGACAGAGAGACAGAGAGAGTGACAGAAATACAGACAGACAGACAGACAGACAGACAGACAGACAGACAGAGAGACAGAAATACAGACAGACAGACAGAGAGACAGAAATACAGACAGGCAGACAGACAGGCAGAGAGACAGAAATACAGACAGGCAGACAGACAGAAATACAGACAGGCAGACAGACAGAGAGACAGAAATACAGACAGGCAGACAGACAGAAATACAGACAGGCAGACAGACAGAGAGACAGAAATACAGACAGGCAGACAGACAGGCAGACAGACAGAAATACAGACAGACAGACAGACAGGCAGAGAGACAGAAATACAGACAGGCAGAGAGACAGAAATACAGACAGGCAGAGAGACAGAAATACAGACAGGCAGACAGACAGAGAGACAGAAATACAGACAGACAGACAGACAGGCAGACAGACAGGCAGACAGACAGAAATACAGACAGACAGACAGACAGGCAGAGAGACAGAAATACAGACAGACAGGCAGACAGAGAGAGTGACAGAAATACAGACAGACAGACAGGCAGAGAGACAGAAATACAGACAGGCAGACAGACAGGCAGAGAGACAGAAATACAGACAGACAGGCAGACAGAGAGAGTGACAGAAATACAGACAGGCAGACAGACAGGCAGAGAGACAGAAATACAGACAGGCAGACAGACAGGCAGAGAGACAGAAATACAGACAGGCAGACAGACAGGCAGAGAGACAGAAATACAGACAGACAGGCAGAGAGACAGAAATACAGACAGGCAGACAGACAGAGAGAGTGACAGAAATACAGACAGGCAGGCAGACAGGCAGAGAGACAGAAATACAGACAGGCAGACAGACAGAGAGAGTGACAGAAATACAGGCAGGCAGGCAGACAGAGAGAGTGACAGAAATACAGGCAGGCAGACAGACAGAGAGAGTGACAGAAATACAGGCAGGCAGGCAGGCAGGCAGACAGACATAATATTAATTCAGCTTTTCCAGCTGGCTCATTATATTGTGTGTAAACCACTTCCTGAATCCACAGTGAATACATCATGAGTAACACCAATCCTCCATGTAAAACATCATTGCAGATCCCAGTGTTAATTTACAACAGTTTATAATGGGGTGTGGGTGTGTAATGTTATTCTAATCAAAGTCTATCCTCTGGGTGTTGCTGTTGAGATTAACAATATGGATTGCTGCTGTGAATAAATTGAGAATGCTGTTATATTATGCAAACGGTTGGTCATGGTGTGAACATACTGTCAATTACTGCTCTTGTTCTCACAACTCCCTTTTTAATTCTTTATAACCTCTCTCCTCTTCTCCCCCTCTCTACCTCTCTCTACCTCTCTCTCTCTCTCTCTCTCTCCTACCTCTCTCTGTCTCTCCTCTTCTCCCCCTCTCTACCTCTCTCTACCTCTCTCTACCCGTCTCTCTCTCTCCTACCTCTCTCTGTCTCTCCTCTTCTCCCCCTCTCTACCTCTCTCTGTCTCTCCTCTTCTCCCCCTCTCTCTACCTCTCTCTCTCTCTCTCCTACCTCTCTCTGTCTCTCCTCTTCTCCCCCCTCTCTACCTCTCTCTCTCTCTCTCTCTACCTCTCTCTGTCTCTCCTCTTCTCCCCCTCTCTACCTCTCTCTGTCTCTCCTCTTCTCCCCCCTCTCTACCTCTCTCTACCCGTCTCTCTCTCTCCTACCTCTCTCTGTCTCTCCTCTTCTCCCCCCTCTCTACCTCTCTCTGTCTCTCCTCTTCTCCCCCTCTCTACCTCTCTCTACCCGTCTCTCTCTCTCCTACCTCTCTCTGTCTCTCCTCTTCTCCCCCTCTCTACCTCTCTCTACCTCTCTCTCTCTCCTACCTCTCTCTGTCTCTCCTCTTCTCCCCCTCTCTACCTCTCTCTACCTCTCTCTGTCTCTCCTCTTCTCCCCCTCTCTACCTCTCTCTACCTCTCTCTCTCTCTCTCTCTCTACCTCTCTCTGTCTCTCCTCTTCTCCCCCTCTCTACCTCTCTCTACCTCTCTCTCTCTCTCTCCTACCTCTCTCTGTCTCTCCTCTTCTCCCCCCTCTCTACCTCTCTCTAACTCTCTCTGTCTCTCCTCTTCTCCCCCTCTCTACCTCGCTCTACCTCTCTCTCTCTCTCTCCTACCTCTCTCTGTCTCTCCTCTTCTCCCCCTCTCTACCTCTCTCTACCTCTCTCTGTCTCTCCTCTTCTCCCCCCTCTCTACCTCTCTCTACCTCTCTCTCCTACCTCTCTCTGTCTCTCCTCTTCTCCCCCCTCTCTACCTCTCTCTGTCTCTCCTCTTCTCCCCCTCTCTACCTCTCTCTCTCTCTCTCCTCTACCTCTCTCTACCTCTCTCTATCTCTCTACCTCTCTCTACCTCTCTCTCTCTCTCTCCTACCTCTCTCTACCTCTCTCTCTCTCTCTCTCCTACCTCTCTCTACCTCTCTCTCTCTCTCTCCTACCTCTCTCTATCTCTCTCTCTCTCTCCTACCTCTCTCTATCTCTCTACCTCTCTCTACCTCTCTACCTCTCTCTACCTCTCTCTACCTCTCTCTCTCTCTCTACCTCTCTACCTCTCTCTCTCTCCTACCTCTCTCTACCTCTCTACCTCTCTCTACCTCTCTCTACCTCTCTCTCTCTCTCTACCTCTCTACCTCTCTCTCTACCTCTCTACCTCTCTCTCTCTCTCTCTCTCCTACCTCTCTCTACCTCTCTACCTCTCTACCTCTCTCTCTCTCTCTCTCTCCTACCTCTCTCTACCTCTCTACCTCTCTCTACCTCTCTCTACCTCTCTCTCTCTCTCTCTCTACCTCTCTCTCTCTCTCTCCTACCTCTCTCTACCTCTCTCTCTCTCTCTCTCTCCTACCTCTCTCTATCTCTCTCTCTCTCTCCTACCTCTCTCTATCTCTCTACCTCTCTCTACCTCTCTACCTCTCTCTACCTCTCTACCTCTCTCTACCTCTCTACCTCTCTCTCTCTCTCCTACCTCTCTCTACCTCTCTCTCCTACCTCTCTCTACCTCTCTCTCCTACCTCTCCTACCTCTCTCTGCTCTCTGTGTGGTCAACAAGGTGTTATATGTGATTGTTTTAACCAACATAGAAACCATGAAGGATTAAAACAATCACATATAACACCTTGTTGACCACACAGAGAGGAGAGAGGTAGAGAAGATGGAGAGGAGGAGGATAGGAGAGAGGTGGAGAGGAGAGGTAGAGAGAGGTAGAGAGAGGTAGAGAGAGGAAGAGGGAGAGATTTAAATTGATCATCTAGAAAACCAACATAGAAACCATGAAGGATTTTCTAGATGATCAATTTAAATCTCTCTCTCTTCCTCTCTACCTCTCTCTACCTCTCTCTACCTCTCTCTACCTCTCCCTCCTCTCTCTCTATCTCTCTACCTCTCTCTACCTCTCTCTACCTCTCTCTACCTCTCCCTCCTCTCTCTCTCTCTCTACCTCTCTCTACCTCTCTCTACCTCTCTCTACCTCTCTCTACCTCTCCCTCCTCTCTCTCTCCATCTCTCTACCTCTCTCTACCTCTCTACCTCTCTCTACCTCTCTCTACCTCTCTACATCTCTCTCCTACCTCTCTCTAT
Organism: Oncorhynchus tshawytscha; assembly: GCF_018296145.1. Taxonomy (NCBI): domain Eukaryota; kingdom Metazoa; phylum Chordata; class Actinopteri; order Salmoniformes; family Salmonidae; genus Oncorhynchus; species Oncorhynchus tshawytscha. Next base: position 35,617 of record NW_024609397.1, on the reverse strand, counting down.
CTCTCTACCTCTCTCCCCCCTCTCTCCCCTCTCTCTACCTCTCTCCATCTCTCTCCTACCTCTCTCTACCCTCTCCTCATCTCTCTCCTACCTCTCTCTATCTCTATCTCCTCTCTGTGTGGTCAACAAGGTGTTATATGTGATTGTTTTAATCCTTCATGGTTTCTATGTTGGTTTTCTAGATGATCAATTTAAATCTCTCTCTCATACTCTCTCTCTCTCTCTCTCTCTCTCTCTCTCTCTCTTCCTCTCTCATACTCTCTCTCTTCCTCTCTCACACTCTCTCTCTCTCCATCTCTTTGTCCATCAGGTTGTGTTGGTGGTCAGTACCAGCGGAAGCTGTACAAGGATCTGTTGACTAACTATAACCGTCTGGAGAGACCAGTGTTCAACGACTCAGCTCCTATACTGGTGGAACTGGGCTTCACACTGTTACAGATCATAGACGTGGTGAGTCTCTCTGTATACTGGTGGAACTGGGCTTCACACTGTTACAGATCATAGACGTGGTGAGTCTCTCTGTATACTGGTAGAACTGGTGTCAATTGGTTAGACAGTCAGGAAAGATGGAGGAACTTACGATACAGCGGCTGTTTGTGTCAGTCTGTTTTTTGGATGGGTCAGTGAGTTGAGGTAAATATGGATGCTGACCCATGCTTCCCTAATGTTATTCTGCAGTATCTTCTGATGCTGACCCATGGCTGTATATTATACTCCCTGATATTATTCATCTACTTAGAAACCCACAGCCCTCACTGTATCCCCTCTGTCTCTCCCTCCTTCTCTCTCCTTCTCCCTGTATCCCCTCCATCTCTCTCTCTCTCCTCTCACTGTATCCCCTCTGTCTCTCCCTCCTTCTCTCTCCTTCATCTCTCTCTCTCTCTCTCTCACTGTATCCCCTCTGTCTCTCCCTCCTTCTCTCTCCTTCTCCCTGTATCCCCTCCATCTCTCTCTCCTCTCACTGTATCCTCTCTGTCTCTCCCTCCTTCTCTCTCCTTCATCTCTCTCTCTCTCTCCTCTCACTGTATCCCCTCTGTCTCTCCCTCCTTCTCTCTCCTTCTCCCTGTATCCCTCCATCTCTCTCTCTCTCCTCTCACTGTATCCTCTGTCTCTCCCTCCTTCTCTCTCCTTCATCTCTCTCTCTCTCTCCTCTCACTGTATCCCCTCTGTCTCTCCCTCCTTCTCTCTCCTTCTCCCTGTATCCCCTCCATCTCTCTCTCTCTCCTTCTCTCTCTCTCTTCTCTCTCCTTCTCTCCCTCCTCTCCCTCTCCCTGTCTCTCTCCCTCTCTCTCTCTCTCTCTCCCTGTCTCTCTCTCCCTGTCTCCCTGTCTCCCTCTCTCCATCCCCTTGTATCCTTGTTTTCATTTTGCCACTCCAGAGGGCTTGACTCGCTTTCCCAACACGAAAATTCAATCTTGGAGGGTGATGTGTTGCTCCCCTCCCCTCACATATTTTCTCTTGCTCTCTCAACCTCTCACCTTTGTCAGCTCTCTCTGCATTCTTCTCAATTCTCTTCACTCTCTCTCTCTCTCTCTCTCTCTCTCTCTCTCTCTCTCTCTCTCTCTCTCTCTCTCTCTCTCTCTCTTCTCTCTCTCTCTCTCTCTCTCTCTCTCTCTCTCTCTTTAATATAATTCCAATTCAATTTGCTTTATTGGCATGACGTAACAATGTACATATTGACAAAGCTTATTTAGGATATTTACGATATAAAAATAAATCAAAATGAGAATCAAATGGTCAACGGGACAACAGTAATAACAGTAACCACCACAGTAACCACAGTAACAACAGTAACAACAGTAACCACAGTAACAACAGTAACCACAGTAACAACAGTAACAACAGTAACAACAGTAACCACAGTAACCACAGTAACAATGGTAACCACGGTAACCACAGTAACCACAGTAACAACAGTAACAACAGTAACAACAGTAACCACATAAACAACAGTAACCACAGTAACAACAGTAACAACAGTAACCACAGTAACAACAGTAACCACAGTAACAACAGTAACAACAGTAACCACAGTAACAACAGTAACCACAGTAACAACAGTAACAACAGTAACCAAGGGTTAAAACAACCAGACATTCAACAATAACAATAAGCATACAGTAGAGGACATGTGCAGGATGATTGGTCTGTCAGACACTGTCCCTCATCTTATGGCAGGCAGCAATGTAGTACGCTGCCAACCCACAGCTCTCTGCGTCCTCCCCCAACAGGACGGGTAGACTACTCTCATCAGAGAGGTCTTTGAAACCTTCAATAAGGGTTTCAAAGTTGGGGAAATGACACTCTCTAATTGTTTTATATTTTTGACATTTTGTCAGGAAATGCAGCTCTGTCTCAGGTTCTGCTGTTGTGCAGTGGTTGCACAGCCTTTCCTCTACAGGGAGACAGGTTTTCCTGTGTCTACCCTTCTCAATGGCAAGGCTGTGCTCACTGAGCCGGTCTCTCTCTTTCTCTCTCTCTCTCGTTCTCTCTCTCTCTCTCTCTCGTTCCCTCTCTCTCGTTCTCTCTCTCTCTCGTTCTCTCTCTCTCGTTCTCTCTCTCTCTCGTTCTCTCTCTCTCGTTCTCTCTCTCGTTCTCCCTCTCTCTCGCTCTCTCGTTCTCACTCATTCTGTTTCTTTCTCTGTCGGTCTCCCTCACCCTCTCTCTCCCCCTCCTCAATCTTTCTCTCTCTCCTCCCTCTCTCTCACCCCCTCAATCTTTCTCCATCTCCCTTTCTCTCCTCCCTCTCTCTCTCTCTCTCCTCCCTCTCTCTCCTCCCTCTCTCTCACCCCCTCAATCTTTCTCCATCTACCTCTCTCCTCCCTCTCTCTCCTCCCTCTCTCTCTCCTCCCTCTCTCTCCTCCCTCTCTCTCCTCCCTCTCTCTCTCTCTGTCTCTCCTCCATCTCTCTGTCTCTACTCCCTCTCTCTCCTCCCTCTCTCTCTCCTCCCTCTCTCTCCTCCATCTCTCTCCTCCATCTCTCTCCTCCCTCTCTCTCCTCCCTCTCTCTCCTCCCTCTCTCTCCTCCATCTCTCTGTCTCTCCTCCCTCTCTCTCTCCTCCCTCTCTCTCTTCCCTCTCTCTCCTCCCTCTCTCTCCTCCATCTCTCTCCTCCATCTCTCTCCCTCCCTCTCTCTCTCCTCCCTCTCTCTCCTCCCTCTCTCTCCTCCATCTCTCTGTCTCTCCTCCCTCTCTCTCCTCCCTCTCTCTCTCCTCCCTCTCTCTCCTCCATCTCTCTCTCCTCCATCTCTCTCTCCTCCCTCTCTCTCCTCCATCTCTCTGTCTCTCCTCCCTCTCTCTCCCCCTCTCTCTCCCCCTCTCTCTCCTCCCTCTCTCTCCTCCATCTCACTCCTCCATCTCTCTCCTCCCTCTCTCTCTCTCCTCCCTCTCTCTCTATCCTCCCTCTCTCTCCTCCCTCTCTCTCCTCCATCTCTCTGTCTCTCCTCCCTCTCTCTCTCTCTCCTCCCTCTCTATCCTCCCTCTCTCTCCTCCCTCTCGCTCCTCCATCTCTCTGTCTCTCCTCCCTCTCTCTCCTCCCTCTCTCTCTCCTCCCTCTCTCTCTCCTCCCTCTCTCTCCTCCCTCTCTCTCCTCTCTGTCTCTCCTCCATCTCTCTGTCTCTCCTCCCTCTCTCTCCTCCCTCTCTCTCTCCTCCCTCTCTCTCCTCCCTCTCTCTCCTCCCTCTCTCTCCTCCATCTCTCTCCTCCCTCTCTCTCCTCCCTCTCTCTCCTCCATCTCTCTGTCTCTCTCTCCCTCTCTCTCCTCCCTCTCTCTCTCCTCCCTCTCTCTCTTCCCTCTCTCTCCTCCCTCTCTCTCCTCCCTCTCTCTCCTCCATCTCTCTCCTCCCTCTCTCTCTCCTCCCTCTCTCTCCTCCCTCTCTCTCCTCCATCTCTCTGTCTCTCCTCCCTCTCTCTCTCCTCCCTCTCTCTCCTCCCTCTCTCTCCTCCATCTCTCTCCTCCCTCTCTCTCTCCTCCCTCTATCTCCTCCCTCTCTCTCCTCCCTCTCTCTCCTCCATCTCTCTGTCTCTCCTCCCTCTCTCTCCTCCCTCTCTCTCTCCTCCCTCTCTCTCCTCCCTCTCTCTCCTCTATCTCACTCCTCCATCTCTCTCCTCCCTCTCTCTCCTCCCTCTCTCTCCTCCCTCTCTCTCCTCCATCTCTCTCCTCCATCTCTCTCCTCCCTCTCTCTGTCTCTCCTCCCTCTCTCTCTCCTCCCCCTCTCTCTCTCTCTCCTCCCTCTCTATCCTCCCTCTCTCTCCTCCCTCTCTCTCCTCCATCTCTCTGTCTCTCCTCCCTCTCTCTCCTCCCTCTCTCTCCTCCCTCTCTCTCCTCCATCTCTCTGTCTCTCCAGTTGGCTGTTACAACAACAACAAAGTTTCCTGGAGGATCATCAGTCAGAGCAGCTGTCACACACACACACACACACACAACCGCTGTATCGTAAGTTCCTCCATCTTTCCTGACTGTCTAACCAATTGACCTACCATATCTGTGACCTACAGTATTGACCTACTATATCTGTGACCTACAGTATTGACCTACTATATCTGTGACCTACAGTATTGACCTACTATATCTGTAACCTACAGTATTGACCTACTATATCTGTGACCTACAGTATTGACCTACTATATCTGTAACCTACAGTATTGACCTACTATATCTGTGACCTACAGTATTGACCTACTATATCTGTGACCTACAGTATTGACCTACTATATCTGTAACCTACAGTATTGACCTACTATATCTGTAACCTACAGTACATTTTCAGATATTTACCACGACATTCCCAGAATATTTCATAATATTCCCAGAATTCCCAGGGTGAAATGTTCATTTCAATGTTATCGACAGTGGATTGGAAACAGTGGATGTTTTACAACCTCCAATGTGGTTATATTTCAACAGGAGATTAGTGAAACCTCAGACTCTGTTAATGATATTGAATATGTTGTGTGAGCTCTCTCACTCTAAACTGCATAGATAAAAACATGGCCGCTTGTCCTCGGCTCCGCTCGGCCCCAGCCTGGCCCCAGATGGCGAGGGCTCGTAGGCTGTATGGCTGGGAAGCTGTGAAACTGTGAACGCGTGGCTTCCTCTCAATCAGTTCACAGGCTGCGCCTCCGAGCCAGCTGCTGCTCCACTACACCGCTAAACTTGTGCGTGTGTGTGTGTGTGTGTGTGCGTGCGTGCGTGCGTGCGTGCGTGCATGTGCGCGTGTGCGTGAGCGAGAGAGAGAGCCCGAATGAGTTTATTGAGCTTGCCTGGTGCAATGAAATCATCCCAAAAGTGCAAACTCTGAAAGCTTGGTGGAGGCCTGAACTCCAGTGTGATTGGTCCTCACTGATGCTGCTTCACTACTTTCTAATCACAGTAGTGTATTTCTACACTCCATTATAGATAGTAGAGAAGAGTAGAGAAGTTAGGAGTGGGGCTGATTTGGCCTTTTGTTTTTGATGGTGACGGTACGGTGTGTGTGTGTGTGTGTATATATGTGTGTGTGTGTGTGTGTGTGTGTGTGTGTGTGTGTGTGTGTGTGTGTGTGTGTGTGTGTGTGTGTGTGTGTGTGTGTGTGTGTGTGTGTGTGTGTGTGTGCGTGTGTTAGTGAATAATGTAGGAGCGTGGCTCACCGTGACCATGGCTCCATCTGGAGGAAGGAGAGGAAGTGGGACAGGTCACAACACTCTCCGTCTGACACACACACACACACACACACACACACACACACACAGAGAGAGAGAGCAACCCATTGCCCTCTGTCCCTAAACCGTCTTTCTGGGTCACACACACGCATACACACAGTCACACACTTACACACTTACACACACACACACACACATTCTAGGAAAAAAACAGTCCTTAAAACCAATCTGTTCATTTAGGGAGAGAGAGGGAGGACAGAGAGACAGAGACAAAACAGTCCTTATAATCAATCTTTTCATTTAGGGAGAGAGAGGGAGGACAGAGAGACAGAGACAAAACAGTCCTTATAACCGATCTGTTAATTTAGGGAGAGAGAGAGAGACAGAGGGAGGACAGAGAGACAGAGGGAGGACAGGGAGGACAGAGAGAGAGAGGGAGGGCAGAGAGACAGAGGGAGGGCAGAGAGACAGAGGGAGGGCAGAGAGACAGAGGGAGGGCAGAGAGACAGAGGGAGGGCAGAGACAGAGGGAGGGCAGAGAGACAGAGGGAGGGCAGAGAGACAGAGGGAGGGCAGAGAGACAGAGGGAGGGCAGAGAGACAGAGGGAGGACAGAGAGACAGAGGGAGGACAGAGAGACAGAGGGAGGACAGAGAGACAGAGGGATGAAAGGAGGAAGAGCTATTTAGAATCAGGGCTTGTCAGATGTATTGTTCTTTTTTAGTCATGTGATTGGATGTCCATTGTTCTTTTAGTCATGTGATTGGATGTCCATTGTTCAGTGATGGATTGGATGTCCATTGTTCTTTTAGTCATGTGATTGGATGTCCATTGTTCTTTTAGTCATGTGATTGGATGTCCATTGTTCTTTTAGTCATGTGATTGGATGTCCATTGTTCTTTTAGTCATGTGATTGGATGTCCATTGTTCTTTTAGTCATGTGATTGGATGTCCATTGTTCTTTTAGTCATGTGATTGGTCCATGTTCTTTTAGTCATTGTTCTTTTAGTCATGTGATTGGATGTCCATTGTTCTTTTAGTCATGTGATTGGATGTCCATTGTTCTTTTAGTCATGTGATTGGATGTCCATTGTTCTTTTAGTCATGTGATTGGATGTCCTAGAGAGAGAGTTCTGGTCTTGTTGTTGTCCATGATGTTCTTTAATACATACCACATCAGAGCAGGAAGCTGTAGGGGTTCCCAACAGGGATGGGACTGCTGATCCTGGGTTTCCCTGATGACATGCGCTGTCTGTGAGGTATTACAGCCTGATTCTGTGTTCTAATTGGCACCCTATTCCCGAAAGAGCCTTATGGGCCCTGGTCCAAAGTAGTGCACTATATAGGGAATAGGGTGCCATTTTGTAAAGTATTAAGTCGGTGTGTTTTCAGCATGCTGTTGAGGTGACAAGGATAGATTGCATTTTAGATTGCATTTTTTGCAGCTTCCATTTTCATTGTCTGTGTATTATTCAATGAACCACAGGCAGGTTATAGAGTCATATATTTTCCCTGGTATTCCCAACTAAGGAAATGGGAGGTGCAGTTCCTGGAGTTTCCCAGATTAAATATGCTATTTGTGAGGTATTCAATTGTAGTATTTTCATCAAGTCGTTGCTTGTGAGGTGAACGGTGATTGGATTTTATATTACAGAGGATTACGCTTTCACAGTTTTAATTTCCTACACTCATTAATTGGATAGTATGTGCTGTCAATCACTACCCTGATCCAATCAGAGCCCTCTGATGGAGCGATCCCATTGGGTTTCTATTCAACCAAAACAAAGCGGTAGGGTGTAACGTAAGGGAAAATACATTAATAATAAAACCAAGATAACTGTTGTAGCAGAGAAAAGACTTTGTGTTCACGAGCCTGGTTGTTGAGAATGGACTTACATGGTATGCTGCTGCACAGCTGGGGGAGAGGAGAGATGAGTAGAGAGAGAGAGAGAGGAGAGATGAGTAGAGAGAGAGAGAGAGAGGAGAGATGAGTAGAGAGAGAGAGAGAGGAGAGATGAGTAGAGAGAGAGAGAGATAGAGAGATGAGTAGAGAGATAGAGAGAGAGAGGAGAGATGAGTAGAGAGATAGAGAGAGAGAGGAGAGATGAGTAGAGAGATAGAGAGAGAGGAGAGATGAGTAGAGAGAGAGAGAGAAAGAGGAGAGATGAGTAGAGAGAGAGAGAGAGAGAGAGAGAGATGAGTAGAGAGAGAGAGAGAGAGGAGAGATGAGTAGAGAGAGAGAGAGAGATGAGTAGAGAGAGAGAGAGAGGAGAGATGAGTAAGAGAGAGAGAGATGAGTAGAGAGAGAGAGAGAGGAGAGATGAGTAGAGAGAGAGAGAGAGAGAGGTAGAGAGAGATGAGTAGAGAGAGAGAGATGAGTAGAGAGGTAGAGAGAGATGAGTAGAGAGAGAGAGAGAGAGAGGGTAGAGAGAGATGAGTAGAGAGAGAGAGAGAGAGGTAGAGAGAGATGAGTAGAGAGAGAGAGAGAGAGAGAGGGGTAGAGAGAGATGAGTAGAGAGAGAGAGAGAGAGAGGTAGAGAGAGATGAGTAGAGAGAGAGAGGGAGATTAAATAATAATACTAGAGTCTGGACAGGACAGAAGAGGAGAGGAGAGAACAGGACAGAAGAGGAGAGGAGAGAACAGGACAGAAGAGGAGAGGAGAGAACAGGACAGAAGAGGAGAGGAGAGAACAGGACAGAAGAGGAGAGGAGAGAACAGGACAGAAGAGGAGAGGAGAGAACAGGACAGAAGAGGAGAGGAGAGAACAGGACAGAAGAGGAGAGGAGAGAACAGGACAGAAGAGGAGAGGAGAGAACAGAACATAAAGCTGAGACAGAGAGAGAGAGACCCGGAAAACCTGAGTCTACGCCTTCACTATGGTGAATCACTAAAACAATACAGAAATACACTACGGAAAAAGAAGGAACAGCATGTCAGAAATCAGCTCAATGCAATTGAAGAATCCATAGACTCTAACCACTTCTGGGAAAATTGGAAAACACTAAACAAACAACAACACAACTAATTATCTATCCAAAATGGAGATGTATGGGTAAACCACTTCTCCAATCTTTTTGGCTCTATAATAAAGAATAAAGAGCAAAAACATATACATGATCAAATACAGATCTTAGAATCAACTATGAAAGACTACCAGAACCCACTGGATTCTCCAAATACATTGAATGAGTTACAGGACAAAATAAAAACCCTCCAACCCAAAAAGGCCTGTGGTGTTGATGGTATCCTCAATGAAATGATCAAATATCCAGACAACAAATTCCAATTGGCTATACTAAAACTCTTTAACATCATACTTAGCTCTGGCATCTTTCCCAATATTTGGAATCAAGGACTGATCACCCCAATCCACAAAAGTGGAGACAAATTTGACCCCAATAACTACCGTGGAATATGTGTCAACAGTAACCTTGGGAAAATCCTCTGCATTATCATTAACAGCAGACTCGTACATTTCCTCAAGGAACACAATATACTGAGCAGATGTCAAATTGGCTTTTTACCAAATTACCGTACAACAGACCATGTATTCACCCTGCACACCCTAATTGACAAGCAAACAAACCAAAACAAAGGCAAAGTCTTCTCATGCTTTGTTGATTTAAAAAAAGCCTTCGACTCAATTTGGCATGAGGGTCTGCTATACAAACTGATGGAAAGTGGTGTTGGGGGTAAAACATACGAAATTATAAAATCCATGTACACAAACAACAAGTGTGCAGTTAAATTGGCAAAAAACACACACATTTCTTCACACAGGGTCGTGGGGTTAGACAGGGATGCAGCTTAAGCCCCACCCTCTTCAACATATATATCAACGAACTGGCGCGGGCACTAGAAAAGTCTGCAGCACCCGGCCTCACCCTGCTAGAATCCGAAGTCAAATGTCTGCTGTTTGCTGATGATCTGGTGCTTCTATCACCAACCAAGGAGGGCCTACAGCAGCACCTAGATCTTATGCACAGATTCTGTCAGACCTGGGCCCTGACAGTAAACCTCAGTAAGACCAAAATAATGGTGTTCCAAAAAAGGTCCAGTCACCAGGACCACAAATACAAATTCCATCTAGACACTGTTGCCCTAGAGCACACAAAAAACTATACATACCTTGGCCTAAACATCAGCACCACAGGTAACTTACACAAAGCTGTGAACGATCTGAGAGACAAGGCAAGAAGGGCATTCTATGCCATCAAAAGGAACATAAATTTCAACATACCAATTAGGATTTGGGTAAAAATATTTGAATCAGTCATAGAGCCCATTGCCCTTTATGGTTGTGAGGTCTGGGGTCCGCTCACCAACCAAGACTTCACAAAATGGGACAAACACCAAATTGAGACTCTGCACGCAGAATTCTGCAAAAATATCCTCCGTGTACAACGTAGAACACCAAATAATGCATGCAGAGCAGAATTACGCCGATACCCACTAATTATCAAAATCCAGAAAAGAGCCGTTAAATTCTATAACCACCTAAAAGGAAGCGATTCCCAAACCTTCCATAACAAAGCCATCACCTACAGAGAGACGAACCTGGAGAAGAGTCCCCTAAGCAAGCTGGTCCTGGGGCTCTGTTCACAAACACAAACACACCCTACAGAGCCCCAGGACAACAGCACAATTAGACCCAACCAAATCATGAGAAAACCTGAAGATAATTACTTGACACATTGGAAAGAATTAACAAAAAAACTGAGCAAACTAGAATGCTATTCGGCCCTACACAGAGAGTACACAGCGGCAGAATACCTGACCACTGTGACTGACCCAAAATTAAGGAAAGCTTTGACTATGTACAAACTCAGTGAGCATGGCCTTGCTATTGAGAAAGGCCGCCGTAGGCAGACATGGCTCTCAAGAGAAGACAGGCTATGTGCTCACTGCCCACAAAATGAGGTGGAAACTGAGCTGCACTTCCTAACCTCCTGCCCAATGTATGACCATATTAGAGAGACATATTTCCCTCAGAATACACAGATCCACAAAGAATTCGAAAACAAATCCAATTTTGAAAAACTCCCATATCTACTGGGTGAAATTCCACAGTGTGCCATCAAAGCAGCAATATATGTGACCTGTTGCCACGAGAAAAGGGCAACCAGTGAAGAACAAACACCATTGTAAATACAACCCATATTTATGCTTATTTATTTTATCTTGTGTCCTTTAACCATTTGTACATTGTTCAAACACTGTATATATATAATATGACATTTGTAATGTCTTTGTTGTTTTGAAACTTCTGTAAGTGTGATGTCTACTGTTCATTTGTATTGTTTTTCACTTTATATATTATCTACCTCACTTGCTTTGGCAATGTTAACACGTTTCCCATGCCAATAAAGCCATTGAAGGACAGAAGAGGAGAGTAGATAACAGGACATAAAGCTGAGAGAGAGAGAGAGAGAGGGGGAGGGAGGGACTGTGGACTGTCATGTCAGGACCACCCTGCTAGCTTCACTCTACTGTTAGTACTGTAGACCTGCATCTCAGAGACTCTTTGTCACAGACAGGGTTTCAGATGACTTCCTGCTTTGTGACACAGACAGACAGGGTTTCAGATGACAGCCTGCTTTGTGACACCGACAGACAGGGTTTCAGGTGACAGCCTGCTTTGTGACAGACAGACAGGGTTTCAGATGACAGCCTGCTTTGTGACACCGACAGACAGGGTTTCAGATGACAGCCTGCTTTGTGACACAGACAGACAGGGTTTCAGATGACAGCCTGCTTTGTGACACAGACAGACAGGGTTTCAGATGACAGCCTGCTTTGTGACACAGACAGACAGGGTTTCAGATGACAGCCTGCTTTGTGACACAGACAGACAGGGTTTCAGATGACAGCCTGCTTTGTGACACAGACAGACAGGGTTTCAGATGACAGCCTGCTTTGTGACACAGACAGACAGGGTTTCAGATGACAGCCTGCTTTGTGACAGACAGGGTTTCAGACGACTTCCTGCTTTGTGACAGACAGGGGTTCAGATGACAGCCTGCTTTGTGACACAGACAGACAGGGTTCAGATGACAGCCTGCTTTTTGACAGACAGGGTTTCAGATGACAGCCTGCTTTGTGACACAGACAGGGGTTCAGATGACAGCCTGCTTTGTGACACAGACAGACAGGGGTTCAGATGACAGCCTGCTTTGTGACAGACAGGGTTTCAGATGACAGCCTGCTTTGTGACAGACAGGGATTCAGATGACAGCCTGCTTTGTGAGACAGACAGGGTTTCAGATGACTTCCTGCTTTGTGACACAGACAGGGGTTCAGATGACAGCCTGCTTTTTGACAGACAGGGTTTCAGATGACAGCCTGCTTTGTGACACAGACAGGGGTTCAGATGACAGCCTGCTTTGTGACACAGACAGACAGGGTTTCAGATGACAGCCTGCTTTGTGACACAGACAGACAGGGTTTCAGATGACAGCCTGCTTTGTGACACAGACAGACAGGGTTTCAGATGACAGCCTGCTTTGTGACAGGGTTTCAGACGACTTCCTGCTTTGTGACAGACAGGGGTTCAGATGACAGCCTGCTTTGTGACACAGACAGACAGGGGTTCAGATGACAGCCTGCTTTTTGACAGACAGGGTTTCAGATGACAGCCTGCTTTGTGACACAGACAGGGGTTCAGATGACAGCCTGCTTTGTGACACAGACAGACAGGGGTTCAGATGACAGCCTGCTTTGTGACAGACAGGGTTTCAGATGACAGCCTGCTTTGTGACAGACAGGGATTCAGATGACTTCCTGCTTTGTGAGACAGACAGGGTTTCAGATGACTTCCTGCTTTGTGACACAGACAGGGGTTCAGATGACAGCCTGCTTTGTGACAGACAGGGGTTCAGATGACAGCCTGCTTTGTGACAGACAGGGTTTCAGATGACTTCCTGCTTTGTGACACAGACAGGGGTTCAGATGACAGCCTGCTTTGTGACAGACAGGGGTTCAGATGACTTCCTGCTTTGTGACACAGACAGGGGTTCAGATGACAGCCTGCTTTGTGACACAGACAGACAGGGTTTCAGATGACTTCCTGCTTTGTGACAGACAGGGTTTCAGATGACTTCCTGCTTTGTGACACAGCGGGGTGAATTTCACTTAGTCTTACGTTGATGTCCAGGGGACTCTAAGTGAGTGGAAGTTAGGGGTTTTGCCAGTATCATTAGACACTGACTACGATGAGCATCTATAGCTTTAGATTGCGTATCTAGTGTATCTCTGAAGGTCTCTCTCATTAAGAGATATAGAGGTGGGATGACCACCGCTGGCAGAGTTCTGTCATTAACATTCCTCCTAGATATTTACATGCAGTGTGTAATTAGTGTGTGTGCTCTGCTTACGAATGAGCTCCTTGTCTCTAGTGTAGCTTTGTCATCAACAGGCACCACTATCTGTCATTAAGACAGATTCATATCCACTGATATACTTGATCCTTAGCTGAAGGGAAAGAGTTTTAACTGTCTCCCTCCTCTACCACGTCCAAAACAACTTGTTAGACAGTTCAGTAGCTCCGAGACATTCTCACTACTGATGTGTATCATTCAGGAGGCTGTAAATAAATAAACATTGAATGCCTATACAAATATAAAGTGTTTTTTTCTACAACGTGCTGGAATGTTTGTTCGCGTCTTCACTCGTTTTCATGGTAATGTTTTACTGTAATTTGGTGACGACTACCTGTGTCAAGTTAGATCATGTTACCCTGTATTAGCTTGATGTACCGTGTAGCACTGGTTTAAATACTACCCTCTCAGCCCACTAATGCTGAGATTCACCCTCAAGACGAAAGAGAACAACCAAACTTTTCTCCTCTGGCTGATGTTTGGTTTGTGGTCATCATGTAGAACAGGGGATCAGCTGTCTTCCTGTCTCTCTCTCTCTTTCGTCTTATCCAACTTCAATGTCCATCCTTCGCTGTCCCCTCTCTTCTTCTCCTCCCTCCTCCTCCTCCCTCCTTCATCGTTCCTGGAAGCCGTTCCGGAACAAACACAGACCAAATGTTACAACGGTGCCCTGCCAAGATGGCCGCCTTCCATCTGAAAACACATTTTAACTGCAAGCGTTTTGGTACTCAAACCAGAGCCAACATCCCCCTCAGCGGTTTAGTTTTCTTTAGTTTAGTCATCCGTTAGTTTAGGGATGAATTTATGCGAGCCACAGCCAGAACTCCACCGTCTGTATTAGATACGGTAGTCTCCAGAACTCTACAGTCTGTATTAGATACAGTAGTCTCCAGAACTCTACAGTCTGTATTAGATACAGTAGTCTCCAGAACTCTACAGTCTATATTAGATACAGTAGTCTCTACAGTCTGTATTAGATACAGTAGTCTCTACAGTCTGTATTAGATACAGTAGTCTCCAGAACTCTACAGACTATATTAGATACAGTAGTCTCTACAGTCTGTATTAGATACAGTAGTCTCCAGAACTCTACAGTCTGTATTAGATACAGTAGTCTCTACAGTCTGTATTAGATACAGTAGTCTCCAGAACTCTACAGACTATATTAGATACAGTAGTCTCCAGAACTCTACAGACTATATTAGATACAGTAGTCTCCAGAACTCTACAGTCTGTATTAGATACAGTAGTCTCTACAGTCTATATTAGATACAGTAGTCTCCAGAACTCTACAGACTATATTAGATACAGTAGTCTCCAGAACTCTACAGTCTATATTAGATACAGTAGTCTCCAGAACTCTACAGACTATATTAGATACAGTAGTCTCCAGAACTCTACAGTCTATATTAGATACAGTAGTCTCCAGAACTCTACAGACTATATTAGATACAGTAGTCTCCAGAACTCTACAGTCTATATTAGATACAGTAGTCTCCAGAACTCTACAGACTATATTAGATACAGTAGTCTCCAGAACTCTACAGACTATATTAGATACAGTAGTCTCCAGAACTCTACAGTCTGTATTAGATACAGTAGTCTCTACAGTCTATATTAGATACAGTAGTCTCCAGAACTCTACAGACTATATTAGATACAGTAGTCTCCAGAACTCTACAGTCTATATTAGATACAGTAGTCTCCAGAACTCTACAGTCTGTATTAGATACAGTAGTCTCCAGAACTCTACAGACTATATTAGATACAGTAGTCTCCAGAACTCGACAGTCTGTATTAGATACAGTAGTCTCTACAGTCTATATTAGATACAGTAGTCTCCAGAACTCTACAGTCTATATTAGATACAGTAGTCTACAGAACTCTACAGTCTGTATTAGATACAGTAGTCTCCAGAACTCTACAGTCTATATTAGATACAGTAGTCTCCAGAACTCTACAGTCTGTATTAGATACAGTAGTCTCCAGAACTCTACAGTCTATATTAGATACAGTAGTCTCCAGAACTCTACAGTCTGTATTAGATACAGTAGTCTCCAGAACTCTACAGTCTGTATTAGATACAGTAGTCTCCAGAACTCTACAGTCTATATTAGATACAGTAGTCTCCAGAACTCTACAGTCTATATTAGATACAGTAGTCTCTACAGTCTGTATTAGATACAGTAGTCTCTACAGTCTGTATTAGATACAGTAGTCTCCAGAACTCTACAGTCTGTATTAGATACAGTAGTCTCCAGAACTCTACAGTCTATATTAGATACAGTAGTCTCTACAGTCTGTATTAGATACAGTAGTCTCTACAGTCTGTATTAGATACAGTAGTCTCCAGAACTCTACAGTCTATATTAGATACAGTAGTCTCTACAGTCTGTATTAGATACAGTAGTCTCCAGAACTCTACAGTCTGTATTAGATACAGTAGTCTCTACAGTCTGTATTAGATACAGTAGTCTCCAGAACTCTACAGTCTATATTAGATACAGTAGTCTCCAGAACTCTACAGTCTATATTAGATACAGTAGTCTCCAGAACTCTACAGTCTATATTATTATTCTATTCTATTATTCTAACAGAGATGCATTGAAACACCTCTGCTCTTCACCCAGAGTGGAGTCTTATTCTATCAGAGATATTCTATCAGAGATATTCTAACAGAGATATTCTAAACACCTCTCCTCTGCTCTGAAGACATTTCCTTTTTCTTTTTCCCCTTCTTTTCTTCTCCAGGATGAGAAGAACCAGGTTCTGATGACCAACGCCTGGCTGCAGCTGGTAAGGCAGAATTTCTACCCTTTGTGTGTGTGTGTGTGTGTGTGTGACTCTAGTTCTGTGTGTCTGACCCTCATTTGCAGTATAATAGCCATTTTGTTTGTTTCATTTGCTTGTTGAAGCTGGTGTTTGTATCTTGCGGTGGGCGCTATATGATCTCCCTTCCCAACTGATGTCCATAACCAAGTCCTTGCAATGAGGGAAGGATATGAAATGTTCAATTAAAATCTCACAATTTCTAATGGTTTATAGGTTTTCCCCCCCACTGAGACTTGCTGACGCGAACACAGATCAGATAACGGGCTGGAGTTTAGATATCAGATTGACTTAGCGAGCCAGTGCTGAATGACTAAATGTCCCAGCTGTTTGGCTTCAGGTTTGGAGCAAGAATTTAGCAAGAAGCATTTTGAATTTTAAAATCTGCATCCCAAATGACACCATGTTCCCAATATAGGGTAGAGCTCTGGTGGAAAGTAAAGCACTATGTAGGGAACAGGGTGCCATTTTGGGACGTCTCCTACATCTTCTATTACTGTTGGAAACATAGGAGCCCACAGACAGTCCATCAGGTCATACATCAGGGGGATGGGTAACAACATGGGGACATTATCTATCAGATGATAGTGACACATTGGCTGGAGGTTGGATAGAAGGTTACATTTCTCCCGCCCTGCGTCTCCATGGCAATGTCCTTTCAGGGTAGCCTGTAAATGAGGCCACTGAACTAACTGAACAGGCAGTTAGGCCGTCATTGTTCCTAGTCATTGAAAATAAGAATTTGTTATTAACTGACTTGCCTAGTTAAATAAAGGTCAAATAAATAAATAAATAAATAAATTCCATTAGCTCCTTTCCAGCCATTGTTATGTGTCGTCCTCCCCTCAGCAGCCTCCTCTGACCACAATCCACTGTCCTGTGTTCTTATCTGACCTGTCAGTTTCACTCAAGGTGAACAGACTCTGACTGGCTGACGGTGTTTTTTTTTTTCATCAATAAATGATGCAAGTGTTGGCCTTAATACAGGAGTCCCTTTTCTGCTAATGGGCCGGGGGAGCACATTTATTTTGCAGACGCTTCAGGTCAAGAGTTACATTAACAAGAAATGGGGTAATTTAGGAAGTGTTTACAACCTGGAGTAGATGATGCATCCTGCTTTAAACCTTTACTTTGTGGAGTCAGCATTTACAATGTTAGACTAAATTCTCAGTGTTCTATCCCAGAATATATTCTCTGTTCTATCCCAGAATATATTCTCAGTGTTCTATCCCAGAATATATTCTCTGTGTTCTATCCCAGAATATATTCTCACAGTGTTCTATCCCAGAATATATTCTCAGTGTTCTATCCCAGAATATATTCTCACAGTGTTCTATCCCAGAATATATTCTCAGTGTTCTATCCCAGAATATATTCTCACAGTGTTCTATCCCAGAATATATTCTCAGTGTTCTATCCCAGAATATATTCTCTGTTCTATCCCAGAATATATTCTCTGTTCTATCCCAGAATATATTCTCACAGTGTTCTATCCCAGAATATATTCTCACAGTGTTCTATCCCAGAATATATTCTCGGTGTTCTATCCCAGAATATATTCTCAGTGTTCTATCCCAGAATATATTCTCAGTGTTCTATCCCAGAATATATTCTCAGTGTTCTATCCCAGAATATATTCTCAGTGTTCTATCCCAGAATATATTCTCAGTGTTCTATCCCAGAATATATTCTCAGTGTTCTATCCCAGAATATATTCTCACAGTGTTCTATCCCAGAATATATTCTCAGTGTTCTATCCCAGAATATATTCTCAGTGTTCTATCCCAGAATATATTCTCACAGTGTTCTATCCCAGAATATATTCTCAGTGTTCTATCCCAGAATATATTCTCACAGTATTCTATCCCAGAATATATTCTCACAGTGTTCTATCCCAGAATATATTCTCAGTGTTCTATTCTGTGTTTACAGTTCCAGGAATGAAATTAGCCCTTAATGACATCAATTAGAAACATTTAGACTGTTGGACAAACTCCCAAATGTATTACTCCTCCAATCTGTGTTCCTTTTCCAACCTGTGTTTAGAGATTTCCTGATGTAGCATAGTGTTCTCTTGATATAAACTGTGTTTAGAGATGTCCTGATGTAGACTAGTGTTCTCTTGATATAAACTGTGTTTAGAGATGTCCTGATGTAGACTAGTGTTCTCTTGATATAAACTGTGTTTAGAGTTGTCCTGATGTAGACTAGTGTTCTCTTGATATAAACTGTGTTTAGAGATGTCCTGATGTAGCCTAATGTTTCTCTTTGATCTATTTCACCACCACTACAAAGCTTGAACATGAAAGACAGAGAGAGTCAAGGACAGGCCTCTCTAGGACTATAAAAGCCATGTTTGTTCAGAGAAGACGACTAGTGGAGAGATTAGCTACATAAATAACACTGTTTGTCAGGGAAGTCTAGAGGAGGTGACATGATGTTGGCATGCCATGAAGTGTACACATACTTGTATAAACACTCACACACACACACTCGCACACACACACAAACACACTCGCACACACACACACACACACACACACACACAACATAAGTGTGCGTGCACGCAGGCAAGCACACACCAATGTCCACGTTTGTGTGTGTGTGTCCAATGTACTGGCACTGAGTTTCAGTAGCCACATCAGTAGATGGACTCCCTCTGTGCGTTAGGGAACACACCTATGGCAAAAAACATCTGAGGACACACAGACACTCTCACAGCGCGTTACACATCATTCAGTTCAGTCATGTGAGTAAAGGATGTGAAATGCACAACGTCTCTTTTCAAAGTACTTTTATGTGCTTCTATACGGTGGAGTTTGTGTGACTCTCATGGCCTAATAGATGGATTAGAAGGTTGAGTCACAGCCCAAAACATGACCCAACCTCCTGCCACTGCTGGCCAAGGGCACAGACATAGGGACCACTTATTGGGAGCAAGGATGGCTGTTCTATTTGATTATTCGTGTTTGATTGAAAGTGTTTTGAAGCTAATTACAGAACTGTCATGTGCCCTAATGTGTTTTACATACAGTACAGAAGGCCTGTGAATGGATCAGTGTATTTGGGAATTGTCCATGTAAAAACTCTGATCTCTCATCTCCTTCTCTTCTCCATTCTTTCTGCCTCTCCTCTCCTCTCCTCTCCTCTCCCTTCTAGCACTGGACAGATACTTACCTCTCCTGGAACCCAGAGAACTTCCCAGGTGTTCAGAACCTTCGTTTCCCCTCCAATCAGATCTGGGTTCCTGATATCCTCCTCTACAACAGGTAGGCCCTCACTGCCACGGTCTCAACCAATAAGCATAGAGCTATGATGTATGAATGGCTTATGTTACTGTAATCTAGTGTGTTCTAGTATGGGGTAAAATGGGTCTGGCAAGATTTGGCCAGTGGCCTATGTATGTCAGGAGAAGGAGCTGAAGTTGACAAAACAAACTGAACACAATGTCTGCAGTAGAAGTAAGCAGATGTTTCTGGATTTCAGGGATACAGTATTTTCAACCTAACTTCCAAAAAGGGAAGTGGGGCCTCCGCTCAGGTGTCTTTCCCACGCCTGCTATGTTGCAGTAGCAGGCTAGTGGTGTTTAATTTTCTCCTAGGGGAGTTCAATTGATACACATTAGTCCACTAAGTAACCCATTTGTAGACAGACAACTCCCCTGTGGTTTGATTTCACCCTTGGTCAGAGCGTGGACTAATGAAATGACTACGAATTGATTGCCTACAGGACATAAATAAACCACAATACCCATGAGGCTTTGCATCTGTGGCCCATTGCCATGATGGGTAATATGTAGGAAAGAGCTGGATGACGAAATCAGTGTTTGTGGATTGTCCACTGTACATGGGATAGAATTACCAAGGGATTCCACTTCCACTGAAGTTGACATAATATTGTTTTCAAAACAGAATAGGAGACAAAAAATCTGACCCCCCAGCTGAAACAGTGCATCTACTCATAAATTGATATTTGTATCCTTCGATTGATTTTACTTGTCTTTTGTTCTTTTTTCTTACGTAGTCACCAAACTATAGTCTCTGCAAACACCTAACCTGGCTTGTAGCCTCCATCTCTCCTGTCCCCGTACGCCCCTGTGTTGTCCGTAGCAGGATCCAGTCCATGGAGATAAATGGAGAGGTCATATGGTTCTGTACAGCCCACTGATTCAGGGAACGCTCTAGCAGAACCACTCCCACAGTGTCTTACAGATGGTGACGTCAGCCATTTTGTTTTTTCAATGAACCCTGAATCGTAACTCTGCCCCCGCCTGCTCTCAATGGTGCCGGACCTAGTTATTAACTGATACAGTTAGTAGATAGATATGGATGTTGTTGGTATGGTAGATTTCATACAATACTGATATAGCATAATGGATAGACCCCCAAATATTATTTTGGTGATATGGTACATTTCAAACAACAGCGTTTTAGTGCTGAAACATCGGCTAGTCTACTGAGGTTGCTGGCTGTCTGACGCCGGTACGGGAATCATACTGACGTCTAGGAACATGTCACCTGGCGATTACCAACTGTGACAGGGTAGAAGGAGACAACAATACCCACAGTCTGTTTGAGATGTGTCTAGGGGACAGGATGTGTGCGTGTGTCAAGGGGACAGGATGTGTGCGTGTTTTCGTGCCCTCTTCCGTTGAGCTGTCAGACTGGGTTGGGTTGAAGGAGCCAGCCAGGGAACCTGAGACCTCTGAGGTAGCTGACAGTGTCAAGGTTTAATGTCACATGCACAAGTACAGTGAAATGCCTTTCTTGCAGCTCTAACCCCAACAATGTGTTAAACAATAACAATGTAGACATCAATAACAATGTAGACATCAATAGCAATGTAGACATCAATAGCAATGTAGACATCAATAACAATGTAGACATCAATAGCAATGTAGACATCAATAACAATGTAGACATCAATAACAATGTAGACATCAATAACAATGTAGACATCAATAGCAATGTAGACATCAATAACAATGTAGACATCAATAGCAATGTAGACATCAATAACAATGTAGACATCAATAACAAGGTAGACATCAATAACAATGTAGACATCAATAGCAATGTAGACATCAATAACAATGTAGACATCAATAACAATGTAGACATCAATAGCAATGTAGACATCAATAGCAATGTAGACATCAATAGCAATGTAGACATCAATAGCAATGTAGACATCAATAACAAGGTAGACATCAATAACAAGGTAGACATCAATAACAATGTAGACATCAATAACAAGGTAGACATCAATAACAAGGTAGACATCAATAACAAGGTAGACATCAATAACAAGGTAGACATCAATAACAATGTAGACATCAATAGCAATGTAGACATCAATAACAAGGTAGACATCAATAACAATGTAGACATCAATAACAATGTAGACATCAATAACAAGGTAGACATCAATAACAAGGTAGACATCAATAACAAGGTAGACATCAATA
This sequence comes from Oncorhynchus tshawytscha, assembly GCF_018296145.1. Taxonomy (NCBI): domain Eukaryota; kingdom Metazoa; phylum Chordata; class Actinopteri; order Salmoniformes; family Salmonidae; genus Oncorhynchus; species Oncorhynchus tshawytscha. The sequence continues at coordinate 14,308 of NW_024609397.1, read as the reverse complement.
ACAAGGTAGACATCAATAACAAGGTAGACAGCAATAACAAGGTAGACAGCAATAACAAGGTAGACATCAATAACAAGGTAGACATCAATAACAAGGTAGACATCAATAACAAGGTAGACATCAATAACAAGGTAGACATCAATAACAAGGTAGACATCAATAACAAGGTAGACATCAATAACAAGGTAGACATCAATAACAATGTAGACATCAATAACAATGTAGACATCAATAACAAGGTAGACATCAATAACAAGGTAGACATCAATAACAAGGTAGACATCAATAACAAGGTAGACATCAATAACAAGGTAGACATCAATAACAAGGTAGACATCAATAACAAGGTAGACATCAATAACAAGGTAGACATCAATAACAATGTAGACATCAATAACAAGGTAGACATCAATAACAATGTATACATCAATAACAATGTAGACATCAATAACAATGTAGACATCAATAACAAGGTAGACATCAATAACAAGGTAGACATCAATAACAAGGTAGACATCAATAACAAGGTAGACATCAATAACAAGGTAGACATCAATAACAATGTAGACATCAATAACAAGGTAGACATCAATAACAAGGTAGACATCAATAACAAGGTAGACATCAATAACAAGGTAGACATCAATAACAAGGTAGACAGCAATAACAAGGTAGACATCAATAACAAGGTAGACATCAATAACAAGGTAGACATCAATAACAAGGTAGACATCAATAACAAGGTAGACATCAATAACAAGGTAGACATCAATAACAAGGTAGACATCAATAACAAGGTAGACATCAATAACAAGGTAGACATCAATAACAAGGTAGACATCAATAACAAGGTAGACATCAATAACAAGGTAGACATCAATAACAAGGTAGACATCAATAACAAGGTAGACATCAATAACAAGGTAGACATCAATAACAATGTAGACATCAATAACAATGTAGACATCAATAACAAGGTAGACATCAATAACAAGGTAGACATCAATAACAAGGTAGACATCAATAACAAGGTAGACATCAATAACAATGTAGACATCAATAACAAGGTAGACATCAATAACAAGGTAGACATCAATAACAATGTAGACATCAATAACAAGGTAGACATCAATAACAATGTAGACATCAATAACAAGGTAGACATCAATAACAAGGTAGACATCAATAGCAATGTAGAACAAAAACACACAAGAAGAACATAATATAGTAAATACTTATACTATATACAGAATCAGATCCAGGGTCAGTAGTTATATACAGAATCAGATCCAGGGTCAGTAGTTATATACAGGGTCAGTAGTTATATACAGGGTCAGTAGTTACGGTATATACAGGGTCAGTTCCAGGGTCGGTAGTTATGTACAGGGTCAGTTCCAGGGTCAGTAGTTATATACAGGGTCAGTAGTTATATACAGGGTCAGTTCCAGAGTCAGTAGTTATATACAGGGTCAGTAGTTACGGTATATACAGGGTCAGTTCCAGGGTCAGTAGTTATATACAGGGTCAGTTCCAGTACCATATTAACAATGTGCAGGAACACTGGAGTGATGGAAGTAGATATGTATAGAGGTAAGGAGACAGGGATACTGGAGTGATGGAGGTAGATATGTATAGAGGTAAGGAGACAGGGATACTGGAGTGATGGAGGTAGATATGTATAGAGGTAAGGTGATACTGGAGTGATGGAGGTAGATATGTATAGGGGTAAGGTGATACTGGAGTGATGGAGGTAGATATGTATAGGGGTAAGGTGACAGGGATACTGGAGTGATGGAGGTAGATATGTATAGGGGTAAGGTGATACTGGAGTGATGGAGGTAGATATGTATAGGGGTAAGGAGACAGGGATACTGGAGTGATGGAGGTAGATATGTATAGGGGTAAGGTGACAGGGATACTGGAGTGATGGAGGTAGATATGTATAGGGGTAAGGTGATGGAGGTAGATATGTATAGGGGTAAGGTGACAGGGATACTGGAGTGATGGAGGTAGATATGTATAGGGGTAAGGTGATACTGGAGTGATGGAGGTAGATATGTATAGGGGTAAGGTGACAGGGATACTGGAGTGATGGAGGTAGATATGTATAGGGGTAAGGTGATACTGGAGTGATGGAGGTAGATATGTATAGGGGTAAGGTGACAGGGATACTGGAGTGATGGAGGTAGATATGTATAGGGGTAAGGTGACAGGGATACTGGAGTGATGGAGGTAGATATGTATAGGGGGAAGGGGACAGGGATACTGGAGTGATGGAGGTATATATGTATAGGGGTAAGGAGACAGGGATACTGGAGTGATGGAGGTAGATATGTATAGGGTAAGGTGATACTGGAGTGATGGAGGTAGATATGTATAGGGGTAAGGTGACAGGGATACTGGAGTGATGGAGGTAGATATGTATAGGGGTAAGGAGACAGGGATACTGGAGTGATGGAGGTAGATATGTATAGAGGTAAGGTGATACTGGAGTGATGGAGGTAGATATGTATAGGGGTAAGGTGACAGGGATACTGGAGTGATGGAGGTAGATATGTATAGTGGTAAGGTGACAGGGATACTGGAGTGATGGAGGTAGATATGTATAGAGGTAAGGAGACAGGGATACTGGAGTGATGGAGGTAGATATGTATAGAGGGAAGGTGATACTGGAGTGATGGAGGTAGATATGTATAGTGGTAAGGTGACAGGGATACTGGAGTGATGGAGGTAGATATGTATAGGGGTAAGGGGACAGGGATACTAGAGTGATGAAGGTAGATATGGATAGGGGTAAGGTGACAGGGATACTGGAGTGATGGAGGTAGATATGTATAGAGGTAAGGTGATACTGGAGTGATGGAGGTAGATATGTATAGATATGTATAGGGGTAAGGAGACAGGGATACTGGAGTGATGGAGGTAGATATGTATAGAGGTAAGGTGATACTGGAGTGATGGAGGTAGATATGTATAGATATGTATAGGGGTAAGGTGACAGGGATACTAGAGTGATGGAGGTAGATATGTATAGAGGTAAGGTGATACTGGAGTGATGGAGGTAGATATGTATAGGGTAGACAGGGATACTGGAGTGATGGAGGTAGATATGTATAGTGGTAAGGTGATACTGGAGTGATGGAGGTAGATATGTATAGGGGTAAGGGGACAGGGATACTGTAGTGATGGAGGTAGATATGTATAGGAGTAAGGTGACAGGGATACTGGAGTGATGGAGGTAGATATGTATAGGGGTAAGGTGATACTGGAGTGATGGATGTAGATATGTATAGGAGTAAGGTGACAGGGATACTGGAGTGATGGAGGTAGATATGTATAGGGAGTAAGGTGATACTGGAGTGATGGAGGTAGATATGGATAGGGGTAGGAGACAGGGATACTGGAGTGATGGAGGTAGATATGTATAGAGGTAAGGTGATACTGGAGTGATGGAGGTAGATATGTATAGATATGTATAGGGGTAAGGAGACAGGGATACTGGAGTGATGGAGGTAGATATGTATAGGAGACAGGGATACTGGAGTGATGGAGGTAGATATGTATAGGGGTAAGGGGACAGGGATACTAGAGTGATGAAGGTAGATATGGATAGGGGTAAGGTGACAGGGATACTGGAGTGATGGAGGTAGATATGTATAGAGGTAAGGTGATACTGGAGTGATGGAGGTAGATATGTATAGATATGTATAGGGGTAAGGAGACAGGGATACTGGAGTGATGGAGGTAGATATGTATAGGGGTAAGGTTACTAGGCAACAGGATATTAGATAAATAGAGTAGCAGCAGCTTGTATGTGAGTGGATGTGTAGAGTCAGTATAAATGGATGTGCATATTATGTGTGTGTGAGCAAATTATGGTGAGTGTGTGTGTGCATAGAGACTGAATGGCAGGGGGTCCTGGATGGCAGGCAGCTCGTCCCCAGTGATGTACTGGGCTGTCCGCACCAGCCTCTGTAGCACCATGTGATTGAAGGCGGTGTTATTACCATACCAAGCAGTGATGCAGCCAGTCAAGATGCTCTCAGTGGAACAGCTGTAGAACTTTTAGAGGATCTGAGAGCCCATGCCAAACCTTTTCAATCTCCTGAGGGGGAAGAGGTGCTGTCACACTATTTTAAGTCCTTAGGGATTTGGACACTGAGGAACTTGAATCTCTCGGCCCAGATTCAGCAGGACAGCTTGTGAAAACTGTCCACTAGTGTTTGTATCCCTGAGAGCTGAACCTCATTGCCTCAGGACCTCCTGAACAGGCTTCCAGATTAAGGCTAAACTTGCTTTGAGAAAACAGATTTCTGTAGCCTTATTTATCCAGGGAAATAGACAGAATATGGAGGGGAGAAGATGGAGCTCCAACCATTATGGGACGAGCTGCAGACAAAAATTCCAATTACATTTAAGAGAAGAGAAGGCGTGACTCACAATTAATACACATTTTCAGATGGGCCACACTTGCTTTGAAATGAGATGTGTCACCGTTTTATGTAGCCAGGAAGTCATTAAGAGTGTTGTTGTCACTGTTTTATGTGGCCAGGAAGTCATTAAGAGTGTTGTTGTCACTGTTTTATGTGGCCAGGAAGTCATTAAGAGTGTTGTTGTCACTGTTTTATGTGGCCAGGAAGTCATTAAGAGTGTTGTTGTCACTGTTTTATGTGGCCAGGAAGTCATTAAGAGTGTTGTTGTCACTGTTTTATGTGGCCAGGAAGTCATTAAGAGTGTTGTTGTCACTGTTTTATGTGGCCAGGAAGTCATTAAGAGTGTTGTTGTCACTGTTTTATGTGGCCAGGAAGTCATTCACAGTGTTGTTGTCACGGATTTAGAAACGTTCCAACCATGCCATATTGCCGTATCTCAGTATTACTCCAGAATAGTTTGTATGTGACGGACAGAAAGTAACTCATTCCAATGGATCAGGGTTATGAGAAGAAACTAAACAGAATGTCTGCCTTTTCTATTTGAACCAATAAAAGGCCAGAACACAACGGGGGACCATGTACTTAAAACACTGACTGTTTGTCTCACATGCCTCACTCCGACCCAGGAGCACATTTTAACAGCGTCATTACAGTTGACGTTAAAAGCCGTTCCGAACTCGGAGTGTAATTGCTGGTGGTAATTTTAAGTGTCAGTGGATGAGAGTCATTGTTACAAGAGAGAAGATGCTGATGGCAATGCATTGATAACTCCCTCCCTCCCTCCCTCCCTCCCTCCCTCCCTCCCTTGTAATGGAGTACTGACTACAAGATAACATGGTGTTGAAGTTGATTGATGTCATATGCTGTCTGTGCTACGTTGTTTAAGGTGATGGAGGTGTTCTTAATGAGGTGGTTTGTGTGTGTTTGAGCGTGTGTGTTTGAGCGTGTGTATGTGAGCGTGTGTATGTGAGCGTGTGTATGTGAGCGTGTGTATGTGAGCGTGTGTATGTGAGCGTGTGTGTGTGTGTGTGTGTGTGTGTGTGTGTGCGTGTGTGTGTGTCTAATAGGATGATACGGAACATTAAGCAGGTGATGGTCAGGATCAGCGATCACTAACATTATAGTCCTGGACAAAGAATAGATGGAGGGAGCTGAAGATTTACAGATGGGAAAAGGAACAAAAGGAAGGATGGAAGGAACAAAGAAAGGAAGGAATGAACCAAAAACAGGAAGAGGAACAGGATGTTAGATATGTAGGAAAGGTCAGTTCCTGCAGATGATCTGTATCTGTCCCTGTGATCGTTCTACCTGGTCCTTTCCTCACATACACCAGAGTGAGAAGATGAGACATAAATAAAACGTCCCTGTAATCGTTCTACCTGGTCCTTTCCTCACATACACCAGAGTGAGAAGGTGAGACATAAATAAAACGTCCCTGTAATCGTTCTACCTGGTCCTTTCCTCACATACACCAGAGTGAGAAGATGAGACATAAATAAAACGTCCCTGTGATCATTCTACCTGGTCCTTCCCTCACATACACCAGAGTGAGAAGATGAGACATAAATAAAACGTCCCTGTGATCGTTCTACCTGGTCCTTTCCTCACATACACCAGAGAAGATGAGACATAAATAAAACATCCCTGTGATCGTTCTACCTGGTCCTTTCCTCACATACACCAGAGAAGATGAGACATAAATAAAACGTCCCTGTGATCGTTCTACCTGGTCCTTTCCTCACATACACCAGAGAAGATGAGACATAAATAAAACATCCCTGTAATCGTTCTACCTGGTCCTTTCCTCACATACACCAGAGTGAGATGAGACATAAATAAAACGTCCCTGTGATCGTTCTACCTGGTCCTTTCCTCACATACACCAGAGTGAGAAGATGAGACATAAATAAAACATCCCTGTGATCGTTCTACCTGGTCCTTTCCTCACATACACCAGAGTGAGAAGATGAGACATAAATAAAACGTCCCTGTAATCGTTCTACCTGGTCCTTTCCTCACATACACCAGAGTGAGAAGATGAGACATAAATAAAACGTCCCTGTAATCATTCTACCTGGTCCTTTCCTCACATACACCAGAGTGAGAAGGTGAGACATAAATAAAACGTCCCTGTGATCGTTCTACCTGGTCCTTTCCTCACATACACCAGAGTGAGAAGATGAGACATAAATAAAACGTCCCTGTGATCGTTCTACCTGGTCCTTTCCTCACATACACCAGAGTGAAGATGAGACATAAATAAAACGTCCCTGTGATCGTTCTACCTGGTCCTTTCCTCACATACACCAGAGTGAGAAGATGAGACATAAATAAAACGTCCCTGTGATCGTTCTACCTGGTCCTTTCCTCACATACACCAGAGTGAGAAGATGAGACATAAATAAAACGTCCCTGTGATCGTTCTACCTGGTCCTTTCCTCACATACACCAGAGTGAGAAGATGAGACATAAATAAAACGTCCCTGTAATCGTTCTACCTGGTCCTTTCCTCACATACACCAGAGTGAGAAGATGAGACATAAATAAAACGTCCCTGTGATCATTCTACCTGGTCCTTTCCTCACATACACCAGAGTGAGAAGATGAGACATAAATAAAACGTCCCTGTGATCGTTCTACCTGGTCCTTTCCTCACATACACCAGAGTGAGAAGATGAGACATAAATAAAACGTCCCTGTAATCGTTCTACCTGGTCCTTTCCTCACATACACCAGAGTGAGAGATGAGACATAAATAAAACATCCCTGTGATCGTTCTACCTGGTCCTTTCCTCACATACAACAGAGAAGATGAGACATAAATAAAACGTCCCTGTGATCGTTCTACCTGGTCCTTTCCTCACATACACCAGAGAAGATGAGACATAAATAAAACGTCCCTGTGATCGTTCTACCTGGTCCTTTCCTCACATACACCAGAGAAGATGAGACATAAATAAAACGTCCCTGTGATCGTTCTACCTGGTCCTTTCCTCACATACACCAGAGAAGATGAGACATAAATAAAACGTCCCTGTGATCGTTCTACCTGGTCCTTTCCTCACATACACCAGAGAAGATGAGACATAAATAAAACGTCCCTGTGATCGTTCTACCTGGTCCTTTCCTCACATACACCAGAGAAGATGAGACATAAATAAAACGTCCCTGTAATCGTTCTACCTGGTCCTTTCCTCACATACACCAGAGTGAGAAGATGAGACATAAATAAAACGTCCCTGTGATCGTTCTACCTGGTCCTTTCCTCAAATACACCAGAGTGAGAAGATGAGACATAAATAAAACGTCCCTGTGATCGTTCTACCTGGTCCTTTCCTCACATACACCAGAGTGAGAAGATGAGACATAAATAAAACGTCCCTGTGATCGTTCTACCTGGTCCTTTCCTCACATACACCAGAGTGAGAAGATGAGACATAAATAAAACGTCCCTGTGATCATTCTACCTGGTCCTTTCCTCACATACACCAGAGTGAGAAGATGAGACATAAATAAAACGTCCCTGTGATCGTTCTACCTGGTCCTTTCCTCACATACACCAGAGTGAGAAGATGAGACATAAATAAAACGTCCCTGTAATCGTTCTACCTGGTCCTTTCCTCACATACACCAGAGTGAAAGATGAGACATAAATAAAACGTCCCTGTGATCATTCTACCTGGTCCTTTCCTCACATACACCAGAGTGAGAAGATGAGACATAAATAAAACGTCCCTGTAATCGTTCTACCTGGTCCTTTCCTCACATACACCAGAGTGAGAAGGTGAGACATAAATAAAACGTCCCTGTGATCGTTCTACCTGGTCCTTTCCTCACATACACCAGAGTGAGAAGATGAGACATAAATAAAACGTCCCTGTAATCGTTCTACCTGGTCCTTTCCTCACATACACCAGAGTGAGAAGATGAGACATAAATAAAACGTCCCTGTAATCGTTCTACCTGGTCCTTTCCTCACATACACCAGAGTGAGAAGATGAGACATAAATAAAACGTCCCTGTGATCGTTCTACCTGGTCCTTTCCTCACATACACCAGAGTGAGAAGATGAGACATAAATAAAACGTCCCTGTGATCGTTCTACCTGGTCCTTTCCTCACATACACCAGAGTGAGAAGATGAGACATAAATAAAACGTCCCTGTGAGATGTAGGTAAGATATTTCCATTTCTGCTCTCAACCTGCCGTTGTGCCTTCCCTGGGTAATGTAGAGCTATAAGCCCACTGTCTTCATATCCAATACCATGGTGGCTTTAGTGTACCTGTCGAACTCTCTGTCGTGACACAAGACATCATTCTGAGAAGATATTCCTTTCCTTTCCCTCCTGAGAGTTCTCTGAGACATAGATCCTGAAAACCAGTTATTGTGTTTCTGTCTATAGTGTTTTCACAGGATGAAACAGGACACACACACACACACACACACACACACACACACACACACACACACACACACACACACACACACACACACACACACACACACACACACACACACACACACACACACACACACACACACACGCGCACACACACAACATTGTCTACACAGTGTTTTGAGAGGACATTTCTATAAGCAGTGTATAGATTTGGAGAGGAGCTTCTACCTGAAGGAGGAAGCTGTGATATTGAAGGAATAAGGTGTTTGTATTCTGTACATGTATTTGTCTGTCTGAAAGCCAGTACAATGCTTTCCTTAAGGGATTGGTGGTATGACGTGTGTCACACAAATACTCATGTATAAAAGGATAAACATGATCTATAACTCGAGCTTACTTCCTTTTTGAGTTGTCCTGGTACGTCCCCGTGTTACACCATTACCGCCCCCCCCTCCAGGTATGTCCCTGTGTTACACCATTAACCCCCCCTCCAGGTATGTCCCTGTGTTACACCATTACCCCCCCCTCCAGGTACGTCCCTGTGTTACACCATTACCCCCCCCCAGGTACGTCCCTGTGTTACACCATTACCCCCTCCTCCTGGTATGTCCCTGTGTTACACCATTACCCCCCTCCAGGTATGTCCCTGTGTTACACCATTACCCCCCTCCAGGTACGTCCCTGTGTTACACCATCCCCCCTCCCTCCAGGTACGTCCCTGTGTTACACCATTACCCCCCCTCCAGGTACGTCCCTGTGTTACACCATTACCCCCTCTCTCCAGGTACGTCCCTGTGTTACACCATTACCCCCTCCAGGTACGTCTCTGTGTTACACCATTACCCCCTCCAGGTACGTCCCTGTGTTACACCATTCCCCCCTCCAGGTGCGTCCCTGTGTTACACCATTACCCCCTCCAGGTACGTCTCTGTGTTACACCATTACCCCCCCTCCAGGTACGTCTCTGTGTTACACCATTACCCCCCCCTCCAGGTACGTCTCTGTGTTACACCATTACCCCCCTCCAGGTACGTCCCTGTGTTACACCATTACCCCCCTCCAGGTACGTCTCTGTGTTACACCATTACCCCCCTCCAGGTACGTCTCTGTGTTACACCATTACCCCCCTCCAGGTACGTCCCTGTGTTACACCATTACCCCCCTCCAGGTACGTCTCTGTGTTACACCATTTCCCCCTCCAGGTACGTCTCTGTGTTACACCATTACCCCCCTCCAGGTATGTCCCTGTGTTACACCATTACCCCCCCCCCAGGTACGTCCCTGTGTTACACCATTACCCCCCTCCAGGTACGTCCCTGTGTTACACCATTACCCCCCTCCAGGTACGTCCCTGTGTTACACCATTACCCCCCCTCCAGGTACGTCTCTGTGTTACACCATACCCCCCTCCAGGTACGTCTCTGTGTTCCACCATTATCCCCCCCCTCCAGGTACGTCCCTGTGTTACACCATTACTCCACCCCTCCAGGTACGTCCCTGTGTTACACCATGAAATGAGATGTGTCACGGTTTTATGTAGCCAGGAAGTCATTAAGAGTGTTGTTGTCACGGCTTTAGACGGGGGGGGACCATGTACTTAAAACACCGACTGTTTGTCTCACATGCCTCACTCCGACCCAGGAGCACATTTTAACAGCGTCATTACAGTTGACGTTAAAAGCCGTTCCGAACTCGGAGTGTAATTGCTGGTATGAATCATATTAAACGAGGTATATGAATCATATTAAATGAGATATATGAATCATATTAAACGAGGTATATGAATCATATTAAATGAGATATATGAATCATATTAATGTGATTCATATATCTTGTTTAATATGATGTTGTGTGATTATTGATTCATAGTCATAAACCAACATGCGCTAGTTGGATTATGTAGTTTAAAAAACATTATTAATCAATTCATTAAATTACTAAATGTTGATTTAAAACAGAGAAACACTGTACAAGGTACAAGCCTACAACAGTGTGGATGGATGGTTTCAAGTACAAGAACATTAAAACAAACCAAATAATATTTATAACTTCCTAACCAGCGTTAGTTCATTTGTATTCAGCTGGCCTCGACAACGCTGCTAATTTAGAAACCTTTGTTCTTGGACAATGGACCGGGTGATTATCAGGGTGTGTTCTAAATGACCCTCTATTTCCTGTTCAGCGCACTACTTTTCACCAGGACCCATAGGTCTAAAGTAGTGCACTATTTAGGGGATATGGTGCCATTTGGGAGATAGGATTCATCCCAACATTGCCAAACAACCAAGCCTGCAGCTTCCTCTCGTCTGAACAAATGGAACAATTATCATATCTGATTATGACAGGGACATGCAGCAATAGATCAACATTACATTATGTAAATCGTGATGTCTTCTTTTGGGTTTGGTTACAGTCATTTTTTTGTTGGCCTGCATTTAGTGCAAGGGCTTGTTGTGCGTCAGCCAATAGTGTACGTTGTTTCCAATCCACTTCCTGTTCTAGTGGCATCAGTCACGTAACCACTCGTCATTTCAAAACAGACTAATGGACGTCTGCATGAATCAGGAGAATTATCATCTTATTTTCTGGGGAAGATGAGCACTTTCATTTATTAGTCATTGGCTCTCATAATGCACTGATGCTGGGATCTGATCTGGAGAAGCAACATTTACCAGGGAAGGTCAAAAGCCACTTTTATCTGATCAATCACTCTTTTCCCCCCAAAATGTTTTAATATATATCTGGGGAGTAACGATGGGGTGAGGAGGGATGCTGGGGGTGAGGAGGGATGCTGGGGGTGAGGAGGGATGCTGGGGATGAGGAGGGATGCTGGGGGTGAGGGAGGAATGCGGGGGATGAGGAGGGATGCGGGGGGATGAGGAGGGATGCGGGGGGTGAGGAGGGATGCGGGGGGTGAGGAGGGATGCGGGGGATGAAGAGGGATGCGGGGGGTGAGGAGGGATGCAGAGGTGAAGAGGAATGCAGGGATGAGGAGGAATGCAGGGGTGAGGGGGTTGAGGAGGGATGCGGAGGTGAAGAGGAATGCGGGGGGTGAGGAGGGATGCAGGGGGGGTGAGGAGGGATGCAGGGGGTTGAGGAGGGATGTGGGGGTGAGGAGGGATGCGGAGGGATGCGGGGTGAACAGGGATGCGGGGGGTTAGTCTAGGCTGTAATACCTGTGATATATGGTGTTTGTTCGGATGTATTTGTGATGTATCTCAGTTTGATGGTAGTGTTTCTGAAGCCAGTCCCACCACACGCTGAGCCACCTCTGATGAAACCCTTTCTGAAGGAGGACCGGATCAATAATATACACACTGTCTGTCTCGCTCAGTACTGAGCCCTCTGTCTAAGATATCTCTCTCTCCTCCTCTCTCTGTTTCTCTCTCTCCTCTATCTCTCTCTCATTTTCTCTCTCTCTCCTCTCTCTGTTTCTCTCTCTCCTTCTCTATCTCTCTCCTTTTTGCTCTCTCTTCTCTTTCTCTCCTTCACTCTGTTTCTCTCTCTCTCTTTCTCTCTCTCCTCTCTCTGTTTCTCTCTTCTCTCTCTCTCTCCTCTCTCTGTTTCTCTATTCTCTCTCTCTCTCTCTCTCTCTCTCTCTTCTCTCTCTGTTTCTCTATTCTCTCTCCTCCTCTCTCTGTTTCTCTCTCTCTCTCTCTCTCCTCTCTCTGTTTCTCTCTTCTCTCTCTCTCTCTCTTCTCTCTCTGTTTCTCTCTTCTCTCTCTTTCTCTCTCTCTCTGTTTCTCTCTTCTCTCTCTCTCTCCTCTCTGTTTCTCTCTCCTCTCTCTCTTTCTCTCTGTTTCTCTCTTCTCTCTCTCTACTCCTCTCTGTTTCTCTCTTCTCTCTCTCTTCTCTCTGTTTCTCTCTTCTCCTCTCTCTGTTTCTCTCTGTTTCTCTCTCTCTCTCTCCTCCTCTCTGTTTCTCTCTTCTCTCTCTCTCTACTCCTCTCTGTTTCTCTCTTCTCTCTCTCTCTCTCTCTTCTCTCTCTGTTTCTCTCTGTTTCTCTCTTCTCTCTCTCTCTTCTCTCTCTCCTCTCTGTTTCTCTCTTCTCTCTCTCTCTCTCCTCTCTCTGTTTCTCTCTTCTCTCTCTCTCCTCTCTCTCTCTCTCTCTCCTCTCTCTGTTTCTCTCTTCTCTCTCTCTCTCTCTCCTCCTCTCTCTGTTTCTCTCCTCTCTCTCTCTCTACTCCTCTCTCTGTTTCTCTCTCTCCTCCTCTCTCTGTTTCTCTCTTCTCTCTATTTTGCCCCCCCCCTCTTTATTTATATCTCCATGACAACAGACTTAGTTACCCTCCATACAACATCTATCAGATCATTCATCTGTGTCTCTTCTCTTCTCTCCTCCAGTGCAGACGAGAGGTTTGACGCTACCTTCCACACCAATGTCCTGGTCAACTCCTCTGGGTCCTGCCAGTACATTCCACCAGGTGGGTAACCAGGTCACGTCTAGCCCTGTTCAGTTCCAGGGGTTACTGGGTCGACACCTATGCTTTGAGGAGGGTCGCTTTAACCCAATGCTCTCTGCTACTGTATGACAAGCGGTACCGGAGTCTAGAACCAAAATGCTCCTGAACAGGTTCTACCCCCAAGCCATAAGACTGCTGAACAACTAATCACAACTAATCAAATGGCCACCAGACTATTACATTCCCCCCCCCCTCCATTTGTTTTTACACTGCTCGCTACTCGCTGTTTATTATCTATGTATAGTCCCATCCCCCACTTTACCCCTCTACCTACATGGACAAATGACCTCGACTAACCTTTACCCCCTACCAAATACATGGACAAATGACCTCGACTAACCTTTACCTCTACCTACATGGACAAATGACCTCGACTAACCTTTACCTCTACCTACATGGACAAATGACCTCGACTAACCTTTACCCCTCTACCTACATGGACAAATGACCTCGACTAACCTTTACCCCTCTACCTACATGGACAAATGACCTCGACTAACCTTTACCCCTACCTACATGGACAAATGACCTCGACTAACCTTTACCCCTCTACCTACATGGACAAATGACCTCGACTAACCTTTACCTCTACCTACATGGACAAATGACCTCGACTAACCTTTACCCCTACCTACATGGACAAATGACCTCGACTAACCTTTACCCCTCTACCTACATGGACAAATGACCTCGACTAACCTTTACCTCTACCTACATGGACAAATGACCTCGACTAACCTTTACCTCTACCTACATGGACAAAATACCTCGATTAACCTTTACCCCTCTACCTACATGGACAAATGACCTCGACTAACCTTTACCTCTACCTACAAGGACAAATGACCTCGACTAACCTTTACCCCTCTACCTACATGGACAAATGACCTCGACTAACCTCTACCTACTTGGACAAATGACCTCGACTAACCTTTAACCCACACATTGACCCCTGTATGTAGTCTCATTATTGTTACTTTTTAATAATTGTTTTACTTGAGTTTATTTGGTA
>NW_024609396.1:57500-160249 GCF_018296145.1 Oncorhynchus tshawytscha | reverse complement strand
AAGGTTAGGCATTAGGGTTAGCAGTGTGGTTAGGGTTAGGCATTAGGGTTAGCAGTGTGGTTAAGGTTAGGCATTAGGGTTGGCAGTGTGGTTAAGGTTAAGGTTAGGCATTAGGGTTAGCAGTGTGGTTAAGGTTAAGGTTAGGCATTAGGGTTAGCAGTGTGGTTAAGGTTAGGGTTAGGCATTAGGGTTAGCAGTGTGGTTAAAGTTAGGGTTAGGCATTAGGGTTAGCAGTGTGGTTAAAGTTAGGGTTAGGCATTAGGGTTAGCAGTGTGGTTAAGGTTAGGGTTAGGGTTAGGCATTAGGGTTAGCAGTGTGGTTAAGGTTAGGGTTAGGCATTAGGGTTAGCAGTGTGGTTAAGGTTAGGGTTAGGCATTAGGGTTAGCAGTGTGGTTAAAGTTAGGGTTAGGCATTAGGGTTAGCAGTGTGGTTAAGGTTAGGCATTAGGGTTAGCAGTGTGGTTAAGGTTAGGGTTAGGCATTAGGGTTAGCAGTGTGGTTAAAGTTAGGGTTAGGCATTAGGGTTAGCAGTGTGGTTAAGGTTAGGGTTAGGCATTAGGGTTAGCAGTGTGGTTAAGGTTAGGCATTAGGGTTAGCAGTGTGGTTAAGGTTAGGGTTAGGCATTAGGGTTAGCAGTGTGGTTAAGATTAGGCATTAGGGTTAGCAGTGTGGTTAAGGTTAGGGTTGGGCATTAGGGTTAGCAGTGTGGTTAAGGTTAGGGTTAGGCATTAGGGTTAACAGTGTGGTTAAGGTTAGGGTTAGGCATTAGGGTTAGCAGTATGGTTAGGGTTAGGCATTAGGGTTAGCAGTATGGTTAAGGTTAGGGTTAGCAGTATGGTTAAGGTTAGGCATTAGGGTTAGCAGTATGGTTAAGGTTAGGCATTAGGGTTAGCAGTATGGTTAAGGTTAGGCATTAGGGTTAGCAGTATGGTTAAGGTTAGGCATTAGGGTTAGCAGTATGGTTAAGGTTAGGCATTAGGGTTAGCAGTATGGTTAAGGTTAGGCATTAGGGTTAGCAGTATGGTTAAGGTTAGGCATTAGGGTTAGCAGTATGGTTAAGGTTAGGCATTAGGGTTAGCAGTATGGTTAAGGTTAGGCATTAGGGTTAGCAGTGTGGTTAAGGTTAGGGTTAGGCATTAGGGTTAGCAGTGTGGTTAAGGTTAGGGTTAGGCATTAGGGTTAGCAGTGTGGTTAAGGTTAGGGTTAGGCATTCGGGTTAGCAGTGTGGTTAAGGTTAGGGTTAGGCATTAGGGTTAGCAGTGTGGTTAAAGTTAGGGTTAGGCATTAGGGTTAGCAGTGTGGTTAAAGTTAGGGTTAGGCATTAGGGTTAGCAGTGTGGTTAAGGTTAGGCATTAGGGTTAGCAGTGTGGTTAAGGTTAGGGTTAGGCATTAGGGTTAGCAGTGTGGTTAAGGTTAGGCATTAGGGTTATCAGTGTGGTTAAGGTTAGGCATTAGGATTAGCAGTGTGGTTAAGGTTAGGCATTAGGGTTAGCAGTGTGGTTAAGGTTAGGCATTAGGGTTAGCAGTGTGGTTAAGGTTAGGCATTAGGGTTAGCAGTGTGGTTAAGGTTAGGGTTAGGCATTAGGGTTAGCAGTGTGGTTAGGGTTAGGCATTAGGGTTAGCAGTGTGGTTAAGGTTAGGCATTAGGGTTAGCAGTGTGGTTAAGGTTAGGCATTAGGGTTAGCAGTGTGGTTAAGGTTAGGGTTAGGCATTAGGGTTAGCAGTGTGGTTAAGATTAGGCATTAGGGTTAGCAGTGTGGTTAAGGTTAGGGTTGGGCATTAGGGTTAGCAGTGTGGTTAAGGTTAGGGTTAGGCATTAGGGTTAGCAGTGTGGTTAAGGTTAGGCATTAGGGTTAGCAGTGTGGTTAAGGTTAGGCATTAGGGTTAGCAGTGTGGTTAAGGTTAGGCATTAGGGTTAGCAGTGTGGTTAGGGTTAGGCATTAGGGTTAGCAGTGTGGTTAAGGTTAGGCATTAGGGTTGGCAGTGTGGTTAAGGTTAAAGTTAGGCATTAGGGTTAGCAGTGTGGTTAAGGTTAAGGTTAGGCATTAGGGTTAGCAGTGTGGTTAAGGTTAGGGTTAGGCATTAGGGTTAGCAGTGTGGTTAAAGTTAGGGTTAGGCATTAGGGTTAGCAGTGTGGTTAAAGTTAGGGTTAGGCATTAGGGTTAGCAGTGTGGTTAAGGTTAGGGTTAGGGTTAGGCATTAGGGTTAGCAGTGTGGTTAAGGTTAGGGTTAGGCATTAGGGTTAGCAGTGTGGTTAAGGTTAGGCATTAGGGTTAGCAGTGTGGTTAAAGTTAGGGTTAGGCATTAGGGTTAGCAGTGTGGTTAAGGTTAGGCATTAGGGTTAGCAGTGTGGTTAAGGTTAGGGTTAGGCATTAGGGTTAGCAGTGTGGTTAAAGTTAGGGTTAGGCATTAGGGTTAGCAGTGTGGTTAAGGTTAGGGTTAGGCATTAGGGTTAGCAGTGTGGTTAAGGTTAGGCATTAGGGTTAGCAGTGTGGTTAAGGTTAGGGTTAGGCATTAGGGTTAGCAGTGTGGTTAAGATTAGGCATTAGGGTTAGCAGTGTGGTTAAGGTTAGGGTTAGGCATTAGGGTTAGCAGTGTGGTTAAGGTTAGGGTTAGGCATTAGGGTTAGCAGTGTGGTTAGGGTTAGGCATTAGGGTTAGCAGTGTGGTTAAGGTTAGGCATTAGGGTTAGCAGTGTGGTTAAGGTTAGGCATTAGGGTTAGCAGTGTGGTTAGGGTTAGGCATTAGGGTTAGCAGTGTGGTTAAGGTTAGGGTTAGGCATTAGGGTTAGCAGTGTGGTTAAGGTTAGGCATTAGGGTTAGCAGTGTGGCTAAGGTTAGGGTTAGGCATTAGGGTTAGCAGTGTGGTTAAGGTTAGGGTTAGGCATTAGGGTTAGCAGTGTGGTTAAGGTTAGGGTTAGGCATTCGGGTTAGCAGTGTGGTTAAGGTTAGGGTTGGGCATTAGGGTTAGCAGTGTGGTTAAGGTTAGGGTTAGGCATTAGGGTTAGCAGTGTGGTTAAAGTTAGGGTTAGGCATTAGGGTTAGCAGTGTGGTTAAAGTTAGGGTTAGGCATTAGGGTTAGCAGTGTGGTTAAGGTTAGGCATTAGGGTTAGCAGTGTGGTTAAGGTTAGGGTTAGGCATTAGGGTTAGCAGTGTGGTTAAAGTTAGGGTTAGGCATTAGGGTTAGCAGTGTGGTTAAGGTTAGGGTTAGGCATTAGGGTTAGCAGTGTGGTTAAGGTTAGGCATTAGGGTTAGCAGTTTGGTTAAGGTTAGGGTTAGACATTAGGGTTAGCAGTGTGGTTAAGGTTAGACATTAGGGTTAGCAGTGTGGTTAAGGTTAGGGTTAGGCATTAGGGTTAGCAGTGTGGTTAAGGTTAGGCATTAGGGTTAGCAGTGTGGTTAAGGTTCGACATTAGGGTTAGCAGTGTGGTTAAGGTTAGACATTAGGGTTAGCAGTGTGGTTAAGGTTAGACATTAGGGTTAGCAGTGTGGTTAAGGTTAGACATTAGGGTTAGCAGTGTGGTTAGGGTTAGACATTAGGGTTAGCAGTGTGGTTAGGGTTAGACATTAGGGTTAGCAGTGTGGTTAGGGTTAGACATTAGGGTTAGCAGTGTGGTTAAGGTTAGGCATTGGGGTTAGCAGTGTGGTTAAGGTTAGGGTTAACATTGGGGTTAGCAGTGTGGTTAAGGTTAGGGTTAGGCATTAGGGTTAGCAGTGTGGTTAAGATTAGGCATTAGGGTTAGCAGTGTGGTTAAGGTTAGGGTTGGGCATTAGGGTTAGCAGTGTGGTTAAGGTTAGGGTTAGGCATTAGGGTTAGCAGTGTGGTTAAGGTTAGGCATTAGGGTTAGCAGTGTGGTTAAGGTTAGGCATTAGGGTTAACAGTGTGGTTAAGGTTAGGCATTAGGGTTAGCAGTGTGGTTAGGGTTAGGCATTAGGGTTAGCAGTGTGGTTAAGGTTAGGCATTAGGGTTGGCAGTGTGGTTAAGGTTAGGGTTAGGCATTAGGGTTAGCAGTGTGGTTAAGGTTAGGTTAGGCATTAGGGTTAGCAGTGTGGTTAAGGTTAGGGTTAGGCATTAGGGTTAGCAGTGTGGTTAAAGGTTAGGGTTAGGCATTAGGGTTAGCAGTGTGGTTAAAGTTAGGGTTAGGCATTAGGGTTAGCAGTGTGGTTAAGGTTAGGGTTAGGCATTAGGGTTAGCAGTGTGGTTAAGGTTAGGGTTAGGCATTCGGGTTAGCAGTGTGGTTAAGGTTAGGGTTGGGCATTAGGGTTAGCAGTGTGGTTAAGGTTAGGGTTAGGCATTAGGGTTAGCAGTGTGGTTAAAGTTAGGGTTAGGCATTAGGGTTAGCAGTGTGGTTAAAGTTAGGGTTAGGCATTAGGGTTAGCAGTGTGGTTAGGTTAGGCATTAGGGTTAGCAGTGTGGTTAAGGTTAGGGTTAGGCATTAGGGTTAGCAGTGTGGTTAAGGTTAGGCATTAGGGTTAGCAGTTTGGTTAAGGTTAGGGTTAGGCATTAGGGTTAGCAGTGTGGTTAAGGTTAGGCATTAGGGTTAGCAGTGTGGTTAAGGTTAGGGTTAGGCATTAGGGTTAGCAGTGTGGTTAAGGTTAGGGTTAGGCATTAGGGTTAGCAGTGTGGTTAAGGTTAGGCATTAGGGTTAGCAGTGTGGTTAAGGTTAGGGTTAGACATTAGGGTTAGCAGTGTGGTTAAGGTTAGGCATTAGGGTTAGCAGTATGGTTAAGGTTAGGCATTAGGGTTAGCAGTATGGTTAGGGTTATTTAAGGTTAGGGTTAGGCATTAGGGTTAGCAGTATGGTTAAGGTTAGGCATTAGGGTTAGCAGTATGGTTAGGGTTATTTAAGGTTAGGGTTAGCAGTATGGTTAGGGTTAGGCATTAGGGTTAGCAGTATGGTTAAGGTTAGGCATTAGGGTTAGCAGTGTGGTTAAGGTTAGGGTTAGGCATTAGGGTTAGCAGTGTGGTTAAGATTAGGCATTAGGGTTAGCAGTGTGGTTAAGGTTAGGGTTAGGCATTAGGGTTAGCAGTGTGGTTAAGGTTAGGGTTAGGCATTAGGGTTAGCAGTGTGGTTAAGGTTAGGCATTAGGGTTAGCAGTGTGGTTAAGGTTAGGCATTAGGGTTAACAGTGTGGTTAGGTTAGGCATTAGGGTTAGCAGTGTGGTTAGGGTTAGGCATTAGGGTTAGCAGTGTGGTTAAGGTTAGGCATTAGGAGGTTGGCAGTGTGGTTAAGGTTAGGGTTAGGCATTAGGGTTAGCAGTGTGGTTAAGGTTAAGGTTAGGCATTAGGGTTAGCAGTGTGGTTAAGGTTAGGGTTAGGCATTAGGGTTAGCAGTGTGGTTAAAGGTTAGGGTTAGGCATTAGGGTTAGCAGTGTGGTTAAAGTTAGGGTTAGGCATTAGGGTTAGCAGTGTGGTTAAGGTTAGGGTTAGGGTTAGGCATTAGGGTTAGCAGTGTGGTTAAGGTTAGGGTTAGGCATTAGGGTTAGCAGTGTGGTTAAGGTTAGGGTTAGGCATTAGGGTTAGCAGTGTGGTTAAAGTTAGGGTTAGGCATTAGGGTTAGCAGTGTGGTTAAGGTTAGGCATTAGGGTTAGCAGTGTGGTTAAGGTTAGGGTTAGGCATTAGGGTTAGCAGTGTGGTTAAGGTTAGGCATTAGGGTTAACAGTGTGGTTAAGGGTTAGGCATTAGGGTTAGCAGTGTGGTTAGGGTTAGGCATTAGGGTTAGCAGTGTGGTTAAGGTTAGGCATTAGGGTTGGCAGTGTGGTTAAGGTTAGGGTTAGGCATTAGGGTTAGCAGTGTGGTTAAGGTTAAGGTTAGGCATTAGGGTTAGCAGTGTGGTTAAGGTTAGGGTTAGGCATTAGGGTTAGCAGTGTGGTTAAAGTTAGGGTTAGGCATTAGGGTTAGCAGTGTGGTTAAAGTTAGGGTTAGGCATTAGGGTTAGCAGTGTGGTTAAGGTTAGGGTTAGGGTTAGGCATTAGGGTTAGCAGTGTGGTTAAGGTTAGGGTTAGGCATTAGGGTTAGCAGTGTGGTTAAGGTTAGGGTTAGGCATTAGGGTTAGCAGTGTGGTTAAAGTTAGGGTTAGGCATTAGGGTTAGCAGTGTGGTTAAGGTTAGGCATTAGGGTTAGCAGTGTGGTTAAGGTTAGGCATTAGGATTAGCAGTGTGGTTAAGGTTAGGCATTAGGGTTAGCAGTGTGGTTAAGGTTAGGCATTAGGGTTAGCAGTGTGGTTAAGGTTAGGCATTAGGGTTAGCAGTGTGGTTAAGGTTAGGGTTAGGCATTAGGGTTAGCAGTGTGGTTAGGGTTAGGCATTAGGGTTAGCAGTGTGGTTAAGGTTAGGCATTAGGGTTAGCAGTGTGGTTAGGTTAGGCATTAGGGTTAGCAGTGTGGTTAAGGTTAGGGTTAGGCATTAGGGTTAGCAGTGTGGTTAAGATTAGGCATTAGGGTTAGCAGTGTGGTTAAGGTTAGGGTTGGGCATTAGGGTTAGCAGTGTGGTTAAGGTTAGGGTTAGGCATTAGGGTTAGCAGTGTGGTTAAGGTTAGGCATTAGGGTTAGCAGTGTGGTTAAGGTTAGGCATTAGGGTTAGCAGTGTGGTTAGGGTTAGGCATTAGGGTTAGCAGTGTGGTTAGGGTTAGGCATTAGGGTTAGCAGTGTGGTTAAGGTTAGGCATTAGGGTTGGCAGTGTGGTTAAGGTTAAGGTTAGGCATTAGGGTTAGCAGTGTGGTTAGGTTAAGGTTAAGGTTAGGCATTAGGGTTAGCAGTGTGGTTAAGGTTAGGGTTAGGCATTAGGGTTAGCAGTGTGGTTAAAGTTAGGGTTAGGCATTAGGGTTAGCAGTGTGGTTAAAGTTAGGGTTAGGCATTAGGGTTAGCAGTGTGGTTAAGGTTAGGGTTAGGGTTAGGCATTAGGGTTAGCAGTGTGGTTAAGGTTAGGGTTAGGCATTAGGGTTAGCAGTGTGGTTAAGGTTAGGCATTAGGGTTAGCAGTGTGGTTAAAGTTAGGGTTAGGCATTAGGGTTAGCAGTGTGGTTAAGGTTAGGCATTAGGGTTAGCAGTGTGGTTAAGGTTAGGGTTAGGCATTAGGGTTAGCAGTGTGGTTAAAGTTAGGGTTAGGCATTAGGGTTAGCAGTGTGGTTAAGGTTAGGGTTAGGCATTAGGGTTAGCAGTGTGGTTAAGGTTAGGCATTAGGGTTAGCAGTGTGGTTAAGGTTAGGGTTAGGCATTAGGGTTAGCAGTGTGGTTAAGATTAGGCATTAGGGTTAGCAGTGTGGTTAAGGTTAGGGTTAGGCATTAGGGTTAGCAGTGTGGTTAAGGTTAGGGTTAGGCATTAGGGTTAGCAGTGTGGTTAGGGTTAGGCATTAGAGTTAGCAGTGTGGTTAAGGTTAGGCATTAGGGTTAGCAGTGTGGTTAGGTTAGGCATTAGGGTTAGCAGTGTGGTTAGGGTTAGGCATTAGGGTTAGCAGTGTGGTTAAGGTTAGGGTTAGGCATTAGGGTTAGCAGTGTGGTTAAGGTTAGGCATTAGGGTTAGCAGTGTGGTTAAGGTTAGGTTAGGCATTAGGGTTAGCAGTGTGGTTAAGGTTAGGGTTAGGCATTAGGGTTAGCAGTGTGGTTAAGGTTAGGGTTAGGCATTAGGGTTAGCAGTGTGGTTAAGGTTAGGGTTGGGCATTAGGGTTAGCAGTGTGGTTAAGGTTAGGGTTAGGCATTAGGGTTAGCAGTGTGGTTAAAGTTAGGGTTAGGCATTAGGGTTAGCAGTGTGGTTAAAGTTAGGGTTAGGCATTAGGGTTAGCAGTGTGGTTAAGGTTAGGCATTAGGGTTAGCAGTGTGGTTAAGGTTAGGGTTAGGCATTAGGGTTAGCAGTGTGGTTAAAGTTAGGGTTAGGCATTAGGGTTAGCAGTGTGGTTAAGGTTAGGGTTAGGCATTAGGGTTAGCAGTGTGGTTAAGGTTAGGCATTAGGGTTAGCAGTTTGGTTAAGGTTAGGGTTAGGCATTAGGGTTAGCAGTGTGGTTAAGGTTAGGCATTAGGGTTAGCAGTGTGGTTAAGGTTAGGGTTAGGCATTAGGGTTAGCAGTGTGGTTAAGGTTAGGGTTAGGCATTAGGGTTAGCAGTGTGGTTAAGGTTAGACATTAGGGTTAGCAGTGTGGTTAAGGTTAGGGTTAGACATTAGGGTTAGCAGTGTGGTTAAGGTTAGACATTAGGGTTAGCAGTGTGGTTAAGGTTAGGCATTAGGGTTAGCAGTGTGGTTAAGGTTAGGCATTAGGGTTAGCAGTGTGGTTAGGGTTAGACATTAGGGTTAGCAGTGTGGTTAGGGTTAGGCATTAGGGTTAGCAGTGTGGTTAAGGTTAGGCATTAGGGTTAGCAGTATGGTTAAGGTTAGGCATTAGGGTTAGCAGTGTGGTTAAGGTTAGGGTTAGGCATTAGGGTTAGCAGTGTGGTTAAGATTAGGCATTAGGGTTAGCAGTGTGGTTAAGGTTAGGGTTGGGCATTAGGGTTAGCAGTGTGGTTAAGGTTAGGGTTAGGCATTAGGGTTAGCAGTGTGGTTAAGGTTAGGCATTAGGGTTAGCAGTGTGGTTAAGGTTAGGCATTAGGGTTAACAGTGTGGTTAAGGTTAGGCATTAGGGTTAGCAGTGTGGTTAGGGTTAGGCATTAGGGTTAGCAGTGTGGTTAAGGTTAGGCATTAGGGTTGGCAGTGTGGTTAAGGTTAGGTTAGGCATTAGGGTTAGCAGTGGGTTAAGGTTAGGGTTAGGCATTAGGGTTAGCAGTGTGGTTAAGGTTAGGGTTAGGCATTAGGGTTAGCAGTGTGGTTAAATTAGGGTTAGCAGTGTGGTTAAAGTTAGGGTTAGGCATTAGGGTTAGCAGTGTGGTTAAGGTTAGGGTTAGGGTTAGGCATTAGGGTTAGCAGTGTGGTTAAGGTTAGGGTTAGGCATTAGGGTTAGCAGTGTGGTTAAGGTTAGGGTTAGGCATTAGGGTTAGCAGTGTGGTTAAAGTTAGGGTTAGGCATTAGGGTTAGCAGTGTGGTTAGGTTAGGCATTAGGGTTAGCAGTGTGGTTAAGGTTAGGGTTAGGCATTAGGGTTAGCAGTGTGGTTAAAGTTAGGGTTAGGCATTAGGGTTAGCAGTGTGGTTAAGGTTAGGGTTAGGCATTAGGGTTAGCAGTGTGGTTAAGGTTAGGCATTAGGGTTAGCAGTGTGGTTAAGGTTAGGGTTAGGCATTAGGGTTAGCAGTGTGGTTAAGATTAGGCATTAGGGTTAGCAGTGTGGTTAAGGTTAGGGTTGGGCATTAGGGTTAGCAGTGTGGTTAAGGTTAGGGTTAGGCATTAGGGTTAGCAGTGTGGTTAGGGTTAGGCATTAGGGTTAGCATTGTGGTTAAGGTTAGGGTTAGGCATTAGGGTTAGCAGTGTGGTTAGGGTTAGGCATTAGGGTTAGCAGTGTGGTTAAGGTTAGGCATTAGGGTTAGCAGTGTGGTTAAGGTTAGGGTTAGGGCATTAGGGTTAGCAGTGTGGTTAAGGTTAGGGTTAGGCATTAGGGTTAGCAGTGTGGTTAAGGTTTGGCATTAGGGTTAGCAGTGTGGTTAAGGTTAGGCATTAGGGTTAGCAGTGTGGTTAGGTTAGGCATTAGGGTTAGCAGTGTGGTTAGGGTTAGGCATTAGGGTTAGCAGTGTGGTTAAGGTTAGGGTTAGGCATTAGGGTTAGCAGTGTGGTTAAGGTTAGGCATTAGGGTTAGCAGTGTGGTTAAGGTTAAGGTTAGGCATTAGGGTTAGCAGTTTGGTTAAGGTTAGGGTTAGACATTAGGGTTAGCAGTGTGGTTAAGGTTAGGGTTAGGCATTAGGGTTAGCAGTGTGGTTAAGGTTAGGGTTAGGCATTAGGGTTAGCAGTGTGGTTAAGGTTAGGGTTAGGCATTAGGGTTAGCAGTGTGGTTAAAGTTAGGGTTAGGCATTAGGGTTAGCAGTGTGGTTAAGGTTAGGCATTAGGGTTAGCAGTGTGGTTAAGGTTAGGGTTAGGCATTAGGGTTAGCAGTGTGGTTAAGGTTAGGCATTAGGGTTAGCAGTGTGGTTAAGGTTAGGCATTAGGGTTAGCAGTGTGGTTAAGGTTAGGCATTAGGGTTAGCAGTGTGGTTAAGGTTAGGCATTAGGGTTAGCAGTGTGGTTAGGGTTAGGCATTAGGGTTAGCAGTGTGGTTAAGGTTAGGGTTAGGCATTAGGGTTAGCAGTGTGGTTAGGGTTAGGCATTAGGGTTAGCAGTGTGGTTAAGGTTAGGCATTAGGGTTAGCAGTGTGGTTAAGGTTAGGCATTAGGGTTAGCAGTGTGGTTAAGGTTAGGGTTAGGCATTAGGGTTAGCAGTGTGGTTAAGGTTAGGCATTAGGGTTAGCAGTGTGGTTAAGGTTAGGGTTGGGCATTAGGGTTAGCAGTGTGGTTAAGGTTAGGGTTAGGCATTAGGGTTAGCAGTGTGGTTAAGGTTAGGCATTAGGGTTAGCAGTGTGGTTAAGGTTAGGCATTAGGGTTAGCAGTGTGGTTAAGGTTAGGGTTAGGCATTAGGGTTAGCAGTGTGGTTAAGGTTAGGGTTAGGCATTAGGGTTAGCAGTGTGGTTAAGGTTAGGGTTAGGCATTAGGGTTAGCAGTGTGGTTAAGGTTAGGCATTAGGGTTAGCAGTGTGGTTAAGGTTAGGGTTAGGCATTAGGGTTAGCAGTGTGGTTAAGGTTAGGGTTAGACATTAGGGTTAGCAGTGTGGTTAAGGTTAGGGTTAGGCATTAGGGTTAGCAGTGTGGTTAAGGTTAGGCATTAGGGTTAGCAGTATGGTTATTTAAGGTTAGGGTTAGGCATTAGGGTTAACAGTATGGTTAAGGTTAGGCATTAGGGTTAGCAGTGTGGTTAAGGTTAGGGTTGGGCATTAGGGTTAGCAGTGTGGTTAAGGTTAGGGTTAGGCATTAGGGTTAGCAGTGTGGTTAGGCATTAGGTTAGGGTTAGGCATTAGGGTTAGCAGTGTGGTTAAGGTTAGGGTTAGGCATTAGGGTTAGCAGTGTGGTTAGGGTTAGGCATTAGGGTTAGCAGTGTGGTTAAGGTTAGGCATTAGGGTTAGCAGTGTGGTTAAGGTTAGGGTTGGGCATTAGGGTTAGCAGTGTGGTTAAGGTTAGGGTTAGGCATTAGGGTTAGCAGTGTGGTTAAGGTTAGGCATTAGGGTTAGCAGTGTGGTTAGGTTAGGCATTAGGGTTAGCAGTGTGGTTAAGGTTAGGCATTAGGGTTAGCAGTGTGGTTAGGGTTAGGCATTAGGGTTAGCAGTGTGGTTAAGGTTAGGGTTAGGCATTAGGGTTAGCAGTGTGGTTAAGGTTAGGCATTAGGGTTAGCAGTGTGGTTAAGGTTAGGGTTAGGCATTAGGGTTAGCAGTGTGGTTAAGGTTAGGGTTAGGCATTAGGGTTAGCAGTGTGGTTAAGGTTAGGGTTAGGCATTAGGGTTAGCAGTGTGGTTAAGGTTAGGGTTAGGCATTAGGGTTAGCAGTGTGGTTAAGGTTAGGGTTAGGCATTAGGGTTAGCAGTGTGGTTAAGGTTAGGGTTAGGCATTAGGGTTAGCAGTGTGGTTAAGGTTAGGCATTAGGGTTAGCAGTGTGGTTAAGGTTAGGGTTAGGGTTAGCAGTGTGGTTAGGGTTAGGCATTAGGGTTAGCAGTGTGGTTAGGGTTAGGCATTAGGGTTAGCAGTGTGGTTAGGGTTAGGCATTAGGGTTAGCAGTGTGGTTAGGGTTAGGCATTAAGGTTAGCAGTGTGGTTAAGGTTAGGCATTAGGGTTAGCAGTGTGGTTAAGGTTAGGGTTAGGCATTAGGGTTAGCAGTGTGGTTAGGGTTAGGCATTAGGGTTAGCAGTGTGGTTAAGGTTAGGCATTAGGGTTAGCAGTGTGGTTAAGGTTAGGCATTAGGGTTAGCAGTGTGGTTAAGGTTAGGGTTAGGCATTAGGGTTAGCAGTGTGGTTAAGGTTAGGCATTAGGGTTAGCAGTGTGGTTAAGGTTAGGGTTGGGCATTAGGGTTAGCAGTGTGGTTAAGGTTAGGGTTAGGCATTAGGGTTAGCAGTGTGGTTAAGGTTAGGCATTAGGGTTAGCAGTGTGGTTAGGTTAGGCATTAGGGTTAGCAGTGTGGTTAAGGTTAGGCATTAGGGTTAGCAGTGTGGTTAGGTTAGGCATTAGGGTTAGCAGTGTGGTTAAGGTTAGGCATTAGGGTTAGCAGTGTGGTTAAGGTTAGGGTTAGGCATTAGGGTTAGCAGTGTGGTTAAGGTTAGGTTAGGCATTAGGGTTAGCAGTGTGGTTAAGGTTAGGGTTAGGCATTAGGGTTAGCAGTGTGGTTAAAGTTAGGGTTAGGCATTAGGGTTAGCAGTGTGGTTAAAGTTAGGGTTAGGCATTAGGGTTAGCAGTGTGGTTAAGGTTAGGGTTAGGCATTAGGGTTAGCAGTGTGGTTAAGGTTAGGGTTAGGCATTAGGGTTAGCAGTGTGGTTAAGGTTAGGCATTAGGGTTAGCAGTGTGGTTAGGGTTAGGGTTAGGCATTAGGGTTAGCAGTGTGGTTAAGGGGTTAGGCATTAGGGTTAGCAGTGTGGTTAAGGTTAGGGTTAGGCATTAGGGTTAGCAGTGTGGTTAAGGTTAGGGTTAGGCATTAGGGTTAGCAGTGTGGTTAAGGTTAGGGTTAGGCATTAGGGTTAGCAGTGTGGTTAAGGTTAGGCATTAGGGTTAGCAGTGTGGTTAAGGTTAGGGTTAGGCATTAGGGTTAGCAGTGTGGTTAGGGTTAGGCATTAGGGTTAGCAGTATGGTTAAGGTTAGGGTTAACAGTATGGTTAAAGTAAGGGTTAGGTATTAGCAGTATGGTTAAGGTTAGGGTTAGGCATTAGGGTTAGCAGTATGGTTAAGGTTAGGCATTAGGGTTAGCAGTATGGTTAAGGTTAGGGTTAGGCATTAGGGTTAGGCATTAGGGTTAGCAGTGTGGTTAAGGTTAGGGTTAGGCATTAGGGTTAGCAGTGTGGTTAAGGTTAGGCATTAGGGTTAGCAGTGTGGTTAAGGTTAGGGCTAGGCATTAGGGTTAGCAGTGTGGTTAAGGTTAGGGTTAGGCATTAGGGTTAGCAGTGTGGTTAAGGTTAGGGTTAGGCATTAGGGTTAGCAGTGTGGTTAGGTTAGGGTTGGGCATTAGGGTTAGCAGTGTGGTTAAGGTTAGGGTTAGGCATTAGGGTTAGCAGTGTGGTTAAGGTTAGGGTTAGGCATTAGGGTTAGCAGTGTGGTTAAAGTTAGGGTTAGGCATTAGGGTTAGCAGTGTGGTTAAGGTTAGGCATTAGGGTTAGCAGTGTGGTTAAGGTTAGGGTTAGGCATTAGGGTTAGCAGTGTGGTTAAAGTTAGGGTTAGGCATTAGGGTTAGCAGTGTGGTTAAGGTTAGGGTTAGGCATTAGGGTTAGCAGTGTGGTTAGGGTTAGGCATTAGGGTTAGCAGTGTGGTTAAGGTTAGGGTTAGGCATTAGGGTTAGCAGTGTGGTTAAGGTTAGGCATTAGGGTTAGCAGTGTGGTTAAGGTTAGGGTTAGGCATTAGGGTTAGCAGTGTGGTTAAAGTTAGGGTTAGGCATTAGGGTTAGCAGTGTGGTTAAGGTTAGGGTTAGGCATTAGGGTTAGCAGTGTGGTTAAGGTTAGGCATTAGGGTTAGCAGTGTGGTTAAGGTTAGGGTTAGGCATTAGGGTTAAGGTTAGGTTTCAAATCAGATTGTGTGACTTTGGGGCTGTGCCAGCTAGTGACCACTCTACAGAGCTTCCTCCAGATCACGATTTGTGAAACAAAACTCTAACCTTCGTCTTGGGAGGTCGTTATGTTAACCCGGTGACTGACGCAATCGTTGATACCCCCCCAAAATTAAATCCGGAGCCAGATGAAACTACGGCTGGAGCTCATCGAGCGCCCGCTGTCACACAGCCTTATTTATGTGTGTATAGAAACAGCTACTCTTTTCTCTCTCAGTCCCTGATGACTTTCAACCCATCGGAGAGACGAGCGGAGTTGTGCTCTGGTCACCGGGGGGGGCAGTATGGAAGTAGTGGGATACTGGATTGGGAGAATGGAAGTAGTGGGATACTGGATTGGGAGAATGGAAGTAGTGGGATACTGGATTGGGAGAATGGAAGTAGTGGGATACTGGATTGGGAGAATGGAAGTAGTGGGATACTGGATTGGGAGAATGAGGAACGATCCTAGTGTTTAATATTCTGACTGGCAGCTAGCTACTATATTCATTGGCTATATCACTGTTGAGTTCAATTGATATTTTTTTACAGGGACGGTGCACATTAATCAACGTTTCAGTAAAAGTGCCGGTTTTAGCCAGTCGGCTAATTTTCAACCGCAGTCCCTGCTAGTGTAACGGATGTGAAACGGCTAGCATAGTTAGCGGTGGTACTAGTGTAACGGATGTGAAACGGCTAGCTTAGTTAGCGGTGGTGCGCGCTAAATAGATTTTCAATCGGTGACGTCACTTGCTCTGAGACCTTGAAGTCGTGGTTCCCCTTGCTCTGCAAGGGCCGCGGCTTTTGTGGAGCGATGGGTAACGATTCTTCGTGGGTGACTGTTGTTGATGTGTGCAGAGGGTCCCTGGTTCGCGCCCGGATATGGGCGAGGGGACGGTCTAAAGTTATACTGTTACACTAGACTGTGCCTGAAACAATGCATCATGATGAGATGCAAGGAGGGACACATTTCCAGCATCTTCGGTGTTAATATATAAATAATAAATATAAAAAATAATAAAATATATATAAATGTTAATATATAAATGTTAATATATAAATAATAAATATATAAATGTTAATATATAAATAATAAATATATATAAATGTTAATATATAAATAATAAATATAAAAAATAATAATAAATATATATAAATGTTAATATATAAATAATAAATATAAAAAATAATAATAAATATATATAAATGTTAATATATAAATGTTAATATATAAATAATAAATATATATAAATGTTAATATATAAATAATAAATATATATAAATGTTAATATATAAATAATAAATATATATAAATGTTAATATATAAATAATCTAGAGAACATTGTTGACTTTGACATTCGTCCTGTGTAGCTCAGTGGGTAAGAGCGTTGGCGTTAGCCATGCCAGGGCTGTAAAGGTTCAATTCCTGCACGGATCATGCACACTCGTAAATGTATGCAAGGACGACTGGAAGTGGCTCTGATGTAGTGAATATTGTTGTTATTTGGCTGCGTTTCAGGTATCAAGCCTCGTCCCAAGTTCACGGCGATCATCCATGCTGTGACTCCCCTGGTCTCCCAGTCTCAGCCCATCCTCAAGCTACTGGTGGCTGTCGCCAAGTCCCAGTATTGTGTCCAGGTAGACTAACTAACTCACACCTCAACACTGTGTCCGGGTAGACTTAACTAACTCACACCTCAACACGGTGTCCGGGTAGACTTAACTAACTCACACCTCAACACTGTGTCCGGGTAGACTTAACTAACTCACACCTCAACACTGTGTCCGGGTAGACTTAACTAACTCACACCTCAACACTGTGTCCGGGTAGACTTAACTAACTCACACCTCAACACTGTGTCCGGGTAGACTTAACTAACTCACACCTCAACACTGTGTCCAGGTAGACTTAACTAACTCACACCTCAACACTGTGTCCAGGTAGACTAACTAACTCACACCTCAACACTGTGTCCAACACTGTGTCCACTGTGTCCAGGTAGACTAACTAACTCACATCTCAACACTGTGTCCGGGTAGACTTAACTAACTCACACCTCAACACTGTGTCCGGGTAGACTAACTAACTCACATCTCAACACTGTGTCCAGGTAGACTAACTAACTCACACCTCAACACTGTGTCCAGGTAGACTAACTAACTCACACCTCAACACTGTGTCCAGGTAGACTAACTAACTCACACCTCAACACTGTGTCCGGGTAGACTTAACTAACTCACACCTCAACACTGTGTCCGGGTAGACTTAACTAACTCACATCTCAACACTGTGTCCAGGTAGACTTAACTAACTCACACCTCAACACTGTGTCCAGTAGACTAACTAACTCACACCTCAACACTGTGTCCGGGTAGACTAACTAACTCACACCTCAACACTGTGTCCAGGTAGACTTAACTAACTCACACCTCAACACTGTGTCCAGGTAGACTAACTAACTCACACCTCAACACTGTGTCCAGGTAGACTAACTAACTCACATCTCAACACTGTGTCCGGGTAGACTTAACTAACTCACATCTCAACACTGTGTCCAGGTAGACTAACTAACTCACACCTCAACACTGTGTCCAGGTAGACTTAACTAACTCACACCTCAACACTGTGTCCAGGTAGACTAACTAACTCACACCTCAACACTGTGTCCAGGTAGACTTAACTAACTCACACCTCAACACTGTGTCCAGGTAGACTTAACTAACTCACACCTCAACACTGTGTCCAGGTAGACTAACTAACTCACACCTCAACACTGTGTCCAGGTAGACTAACTAACTCACACCTCAACACTGTGTCCAGGTAGACTTAACTAACTCACACCTCAACACTGTGTCCAGGTAGACTAACTAACTCACACCTCAACACTGTGTCCAGGTAGACTAACTAACTCACACCTCAACACTGTGTCCAGGTAGACTTAACTAACTCACACCTCAACACTGTGTCCGGGTAGACTAACTCACACCTCAACACTGTGCCCAGGTCACTCCCAGCACCACATGCCCATATGTGCTCATCATGAGTCATAAGAATGAACCCAGAAATCCTTCAGCAACCTGACCTTGTAGAAAGTAGATTTTTGGCTCTTCTGGTGGCAGGTCGGCCAAGTCTCAGTACTTTTGTCTAGGTAACAGCTAGCGCCATGCTGTACGTGTTTGGCATTGAAAGAATGTACCCAGAAATATAACTCCTTCTGCAATAAGAACCTTGTTATTTTGAGTTTAGATGTATAATTATATGTCTGTGTTGCACATGTCATGTTGTCACCCACATACAGAGGGGAGAACAAGTATTTGATACACTGCCGATTTTGCAGGTTTTCCTACTTACAAAGCACCTATGATAAAAAAACTACAGACCTCTACATGCTCTGTAAGTAGGAAAACCTGCATCTCTATCAATGTTACATGAATGTGTGCTTTTATATCAGGTTATCATAATTCATATACAGTTGAAGTCGGAAGTTTACAGACACTTAGGTTGGAGTCATTAAAACTCGTTGTTCAACCACTCCACACATTTCTTGTTAATCAAACTCTAGTTTTGGCAAGTCGGTTAGGACATCTACTTTGTGCAAGTCATTTTTCCAACAATTGTTTACAGACAGATTATTTCACTTATAATTCACATGTATCACAATTCCAGTGGGTCAGCAGTTTACATACACTAAGATTACTGTGCCTTTAAACAGCTTGGAAAACTTCAGAAAATGATGTCATGGCTTTAGAAGCTTCTGATAGGCTAATTGACATCATTTGAGTCAATTGGAGGTGTACCTGTGGATGTATTTCAAGGCCTATCTTCAAACTCAGTGCCTCTTTGCTTGACATCATGGGAAAATCTAAATAAATCAGCCAAGACCTCAGAACAAAAATTGTAGACCTCCACAAGTCTGGTTCATCCTTGGGAGTAATTTCCAAACACCTGAAGGTACCATGTTCATCTGTACAAACAATAGTATGCAAGTATAAACACCATGGAACCACGCAGCCGTCATACCGCTCAGGAAGGAGACGCGTTCTGTCTCATAGAGATGAATGTACTTTGGTGCGAAAAGTGCAAATCAATCCCAGAACAACAGCAAAGGACCTTGTGAAGATGCTGGAGAAAACCGGTACAAAAGTATCTATATCCACAGTAAAACGAGTCCTATATCAACATAACCTGAAAGGCCACTCAGCAAGGAAGAAGCCACTGCTCCAAAACCGCCATTAAAAAAGCCAGACTACGGTTTGCAACATGGGAACAAAGATTGTACTTTTTAGAGAAATATCCTCTGGTCTGATGAAACAAAAATAGAACTGTTTGGCCATAATGACCATTGTTATATTTGGAGGAAAAAGGGGGAGGCTTGCAAGCTGAAGAACACCATCCTAACCGTGAAGCACGGTGGTGGCAGCATCATGTTGTGGGGGTTCTGTGCTGCATTAGGGACTGGTGCACTTCACAAAATAGATGGCATCATGAGGGAGGAAAATGATGTGCATATATTGAAGCAACATCTCAAGACATCAGTCAAGAAGTTAAAGCTTGGTCGCAAATGGGTCTTTCAAATGGACAATGACCCCAAGCATACTTCCAATGTTGTGGAAAAATGGCTTACGAACAACAAAGTAAAGGTATTGGAGTGGCCATCACAAAGCCCTGACCTCAATCCTATAAAAAATGTGTGGGCAGAACTGAAAAAGTGTGTGCGAGCAAGGAGGCCTACAAACCTGACTCAGTTACACCAGCTCTGTCAGGAGGAATGGGACAAAATTCATCCAACTTATTGTGGGAAGCTTGTGGAAGGCTACCCGAAACGTTTGACCCAAGTTAAACAATTTAAATGCAATGCTACCAAATACTAATTGAGTGTATGTAAACTTCTGACCCACTGGGAATGTGATGAAAGAAATAAAAGCTGAAAGAAATCATTCTCTCTACTATTATTATTCTGGCATTTCACTTTTTTTAAAAAATAAATTGGTGATCCTAACTGACCTAAAACAGGGAAATTTTACTAGGATTAAATGTAGTAGCTTTTGGTTGTGATATAATCCATCCGAATGAAAACATAATTTCATGTATGTAATATTTTTCCAGGTGATCATCCTATGGAACTGTGACAAGCCCCTCCCGGCCAAACACCGCTGGCCTGCCACCGCCGTACCTGTCCTAGTCATAGATGGGGAGAGCAAGGTGAGTCCTCAGTACCTGTCCTGGTCATAGAGGAGGAGAGCAAGGTGAGTCCTCAGTACCTGTCCTGGTCATAGAGGAGGAGAGTAAGGTGAGTCCTCAGTACCTGTCCTGGTCATAGATGGGGAGAGCAAGGTGAGTCCTCAGTACCTGTCCTGGTCATAGAGGAGGAGAGCAAGGTGAGTCCTCAGTACCTGTCCTGGTCATAGAGGAGGAGAGCAAGGTGAGTCCTCAGTACCTGTCCTGGTCATAGATGGGGAGAGCAAGGTGAGTCCTCAGTACCTGTCCTGGTCATAGAGGAGGAGAGCTGGAGTCCTCAGTAGTCCTGGTCATAGAGGAGGAGAGCAAGGTGAGTCCTCAGTACCTGTCCTGGTCATAGACGAGGAGAGCAAGGTGAGTCCTCAGTACCTGTCCTGGTCATAGCGGAGGAGAGCAAGGTGAGTCCTCAGTACCTGTCCTGGTCATAGCGGAGGAGAGCAAGGTGAGTCCTCAGTACCTGTCCTGGTCATAGACGAGGAGAGCAAGGTGAGTCCTCTTCTCCTATAGCTTCACATACATCAATGTGCTGATGGCTACAGAGAAAAGTCTACATTTATCCCTAGTAAGCACATTCTAGTCACTGGTATTGATTGTTCTGAGATATATAGGGACTTGTATTGATTGTTCTCAGATATCTAGTCACTGGTATTGATTGTTCTGAGATATATAGGGACTTGTATTGATTGTTCTGAGATATATAGGGACTTGTATTGATTGTTCTGAGATATATAGGGACTGGTATTGATTGTTCTGAGATATATAGTCACTGGTATTGATTGTTCTGAGATATATAGTCACTGGTATTGATTGTTCTGAGATATATAGGGACTTGTATTGATTTTTGTTGCAGTGAAGAGTCCTACTGTTTGTTGCTGTGTCTTCAGGTGATGAGCAGTCGTTTCCTGCCCTATGACACAATACCAACAGACGCCGTTCTGAGTCTGGACGAGGATACAGTTCTCTCTACTACTGAGGTGAGTTACTGCCAGGAGTTTGTTACCATGTGTAAACTAAAGGGGTACCACAGGGTTCTATTTTAGGCCCAGTTCTCTCTACTACTGAGGTGAGTTACTGCCAGGAGTTTGTTACCGTATGAAAACTAAAGGGGTAAACTAAAAGGGGGTACCACAGGGTTCTATTTTAGGCCCAGTTCTCTCTACTACTGAGGCGAGTTACTGCCAGGAGTTTGTTACCGTATGTAAACTAAAGGGGTAAACTAAAGGGGTACCACAGGGTTCTATTTTAGACCCAGTTCTCTCTACTACTGAGGGGAGTTACTGCCAGGAGTTTATTACCGTATGTAAACTAAAGGGTTAAAGTTCTCTCAACTACTGAGGGAGTTACCAGGAGTTTGTTACCGTATGTAAACTAAAGGGGTACCACAGGGTTCTATTTTAGGCCCAGTTCTCTCTACTACTGAGGGAGTTACTGCCAGGAGTTTGTTACCGTATGAAAACTAAAGGGGTACCACAGGGTTCTATTTTAGGCCCAGTTCTCTCTACTACTGAGTTTACTGCCAGGAGTTTGTTACCATGTGTAAACTAAAGGTAAACTAAAGGGGTACCACAGGGTTCTATTTTAGGCCCAGTTCTCTCTACTACTGAGGCGAGTTACTGCCAGGAGTTTGTTACCGTATGTAAACTAAAGGGGTAAACTAAAGGGGTACCACAGGGTTCTATTTTAGACCCAGTTCTCTCTACTACTGAGGGGAGTTACTGCCAGGAGTTTATTACCGTATGTAAACTAAAGGGTTAAACTAAAGGGGTACCACAGGGTTCTATTTTAGGCCCAGTTCTCTCTACTACAGAGGGGAGTTACTGCCAGGAGTTTGTTACCGTATGTAAACTAAAGGGGGTACCACAGGGTTCTATTTTAGGCCCAGTTCTCTCTACTACTGAGGGGAGTTACTGCCAGGAGTTTGTTACCGTATGTAAACTAAAGGGGGTACCACAGGGTTCTATTTTAAGCCCAATCTCAAATCAAATCAAAGTTTATTTGTCACGTGCGCTGAATACAACAGGTGTAGACCTTACAGTGAAATGTTTACTTACAGGCTCTAACCAATAGTGCAAAAAAGGTATTAGGTGAACAATAGGTAAGTAAAGAAATAAAACAATAGTAAAAAGACAGGCTATATACAGTAGAGAGGCTACATACAGTAGAGAGGCTATATACAGTAGAGAGGCTATATACAGTAGAGAGGTTATATACAGTAGAGAGGTAATATACAGTAGAGAGGCTATATACAGTAGCGAGGCTATATA
The DNA here is from genome assembly GCF_018296145.1 of Oncorhynchus tshawytscha. Taxonomy (NCBI): domain Eukaryota; kingdom Metazoa; phylum Chordata; class Actinopteri; order Salmoniformes; family Salmonidae; genus Oncorhynchus; species Oncorhynchus tshawytscha. Next base: position 139,043 of record NW_024609396.1, on the reverse strand, counting down.
CAGACACCAGTTAGTCAGGCTGACTGAGGTAGTATGTACATGTAGGTATAGTTAAAGTGACTATGCATATATGATGAACAGAGAGTAGCAGTAGCGTAAAAGAGGGGTTGGCAGGTGGTGGGTGAGATACAATGCAGATAGCCCGGTGTTATATAAATGACATGGGCAAAGCTATGAATAAACGGTCAACTACATCTATATATGCTGGATGCACTGTCACAGCAGATGAGCTGAAGCTGAATGGAAGGATTGCAATCATGTACTGTAGTTGTATTACGAGCTATAGGTGCTCAATGTTAAACCACTCTCTCTCCCGTTTTTGCAGGTGGACTTTGCTTTCACGGTGTGGAAGAGTTTCCCAGAGAGGATTGTGGGATACCCGGCCAGGAGTCATTTCTGGGACAGCAACAAGGAGAGGTGGGGTTACACCTCCAAGTGGACCAACGACTACTCTATGGTCCTGACAGGAGCTGCTATATACCACAGGTGAGAAGACTGAGGCTTGTTAGATTAGGGCTGACTACTCTCTGGTCCTGACAGGAGCTGATATATACCACTACCTGTAGATGTTACCACTACCTGTAGATGTTACCACTACCTGTAGATGTTACCACTACCTGCCTTTACCTGTAGATGTTACCACTACCTGTAGATGTTACCACTACCTGTAGATGTTACCACTACCTGTAGATGTTACCACTACCTGTAGATGTTACCACTACCTGTAGATGTTACCACTACCTGTAGATGTTACCACTACCTGTCGATGTTACCACTACCTGTCGATATTACCACTACCTGTCGATATTACCACTACCTGTCGATATTACCACTACCTGTCGATATTACCACTACCTGTCTTTACCTGTAGATGTTACCACTACCTGTAGATATTACCACTACCTGTCTTTACCTGTAGATATTACCACTACCTGTAGATATTACCACTACCTGTCTTTACCTGTAGATATTACCACTACCTGTAGATATTACCACTACCTGTAGATATTACCACTACCTGTAGATATTACCACTACCTGTAGATATTACCACTACCTGTCTTTACCTGTAGATATTACCACTACCTGTAGATATTACCACTACCTGTCTTTGCCTGTAGATATTACCACTACCTGTCTTTACCTGTAGATATTACCACTACCTGTCTTTACCTGGAGATATTACCACTACCTGTAGATATTACCACTACCTGTAGATATTACCACTACCTGTAGATATTACCACTACCTGTCTTTACCTGTAGATATTACCACTACCTGTAGATATTTCCACTACCTGTCTTTACCTGTAGATATTACCACTACCTGTCTTTACCTGTAGATGTTACCACTACCTGTAGATATTACCACTACCTGTCTTTACCTGTAGATGTTACCACTACCTGTAGATATTACCACTACCTGTCTTTACCTGTAGATGTTACCACTACCTGTAGATATTACCACTACCTGTCTTTACCTGTAGATGTTACCACTACCTGTAGATATTACCACTACCTGTCTTTACCTGTAGATGTTACCACTACCTGTAGATATTACCACTACCTGTCTTTACCTGTAGATGTTACCACTACCTGTAGATATTACCACTACCTGTCTTTACCTGTAGATGTTACCACTACCTGTAGATATTACCACTACCTGTCTTTACCTGTAGATGTTACCACTACCTGTAGATATTACCACTACCTGTCTTTACCTGTAGATGTTACCACTACCTGTAGATATTACCACTACCTGTCTTTACCTGTAGATGTTACCACTACCTGTAGATATTACCACTACCTGTCTTTACCTGTAGATGTTACCACTACCTGTAGATATTACCACTACCTGTCTTTACCTGTAGATGTTACCACTACCTGTAGATATTACCACTACCTGTCTTTACCTGTAGATGTTACCACTACCTGTAGATATTACCACTACCTGTCTTTACCTGTAGATGTTACCACTACCTGTAGATATTACCACTACCTGTCTTTACCTGTAGATGTTACCACTACCTGTAGATATTACCACTACCTGTCTTTACCTGTAGATGTTACCACTACCTGTAGATATTACCACTACCTGTCTTTACCTGTAGATGTTACCACTACCTGTAGATATTACCACTACCTGTCTTTACCTGTAGATGTTACCACTACCTGTAGATATTACCACTACCTGTCTTTACCTGTAGATGTTACCACTACCTGTAGATATTACCACTACCTGTCTTTACCTGTAGATATTACCACTACCTGTCTTTGCCTGTAGATATTACCACTACCTGTCTTTACCTGTAGATATTACCACTACCTGTCTATTACCACTGTAGATATTACCACTACCTGTCTTTACCTGTAGATGTTACCACTACCTGTCTTTACCTCTAGATGTTACCACTACCTGTCTTTACCTCTAGATGTTACCACTACCTGTAGATATTACCACTACCTGTCTTTACCTGTAGATATTACCACTACCTGTCTTTACCTGTAGATGTTACCACTACCTGTAGATATTACCACTACCTGTCTTTACCTGTAGATGTTACCACTACCTGTAGATATTACCACTACCTGTCTTTACCTGTAGATGTTACCACTACCTGTAGATATTACCACTACCTGTCTTTGCCTGTAGATATTACCACTACCTGTCTTTGCCTGTAGATGTTACCACTACCTGTCTTTGCCTGTAGATGTTACCACTACCTGTCTTTATTTGTAGATATTACCACTACCTGTCTTTGCCTGTAGATGTTACCACTACCTGTCTTTACCTGTAGATGTTACCACTACCTGTCTTTACCTGTAGATGTTACCACTACCTGTCTTTACCTGTAGATGTTACCACTACCTGTCTTTACCTGTAGATGTTACCACTACCTGTAGATATTACCACTACCTGTCTTTGCCTGTAGATGTTACCACTACCTGTAGATATTACCACTACCTGTCTTTACCTGTAGATATTACCACTACCTGTCTTTACCTGTAGATATTACCACTACCTGTCTTTACCTGTAGATATTACCACTACCTGTCTTTACCTGTAGATATTACCACTACCTGTCTTTACCTGTAGATATTATCACTACCTGTCTTTACCTGTAGATATTATCACTACCTGTCTTTACCTGTAGATACTACCACTACCTGTATACCAGTTACCTGCCGGCTAGTCTGAGGGGCCTGGTGGACCAGCTGTCGAACTGTGAAGACATCCTGATGAACTTCCTGGTGTCAGCCGTCACCAAGCTGCCGCCCATCAAGGTCACCCAGAAGAAACAGTACAAGGAGACTATGATGGTGCAGGTGAGGTCTTTCTGGTCTTTCCTGTTTGGTCTGCTTAGGAACAACAGGAGATATTACTATAGAGCTGTCACGGTCGTCATAAAGGAGTAGCGTGGTATGTTTTCATCCTTTTTATTAGGAAGAGAACTCATAACAAAAACAAATGAACCGTGACGCTCAGGGAGTAGTGCTCACAGGCAACAATACCTAGACGAGATCCCACAAAGCACAAAAGGGAAATGGCTGCCTAAATATGATCACCAATCAGAGACAACGATAAACAGCTGCCTCTGATTGCGGAATCATACCAGGCCAAAATAGATATATAAGTACCTAGATGACCCACCCATGTCACACCCCGACCTAACCAACGTAGAGAATAACAGGCTCTCTATGGTCAGGGCGTGACAAGAGCATGGTCAATGAGGAGTTTACACAAACACATCCAACTAACTTTTCAGATGCAGGGTACAATAACATTTCATTTAACATTGAATTTGAGCCTTCTCAGGAACATTCTTCATTTATTTCCCATTTCTCAGGAAGTGCACAGGAAGTGCCGTGGCTTTTTCATGTTATTTTTTATTTCCTTAATGTTCCTGATGACTTCAACAGACGCCACAGGTTCCACCTGCGTTCTTATTGTTGCGTAAATTGATTTGGTTTCTGGCCTGAAACAAATAAACAAACCAATAACTACAGTAAAACCATCAACTTTAATTGGTAACATTATGAATCCATCAGTACTAATATCTCTGTCTCTCTCTCTCTCTCTCTCTCACCCCCCCTCTCTCTCTCTCACCCCCTCCCCCTCTCTCTCTCTCTCTCTCTCTCTCCTCCCCTCTCCCTCTCTCTCCCCCTCCTCTCTCTCTCTCTCTCCCTACAGACCTCTAGAGCGTCTCGGTGGGCCGACCCAGACCACTTTGCCCAGCGGCAGAGCTGCATGAATAAGTTTGCCAGCTGGTTTGGCAGCATGCCCCTGGTGCACTCTAATATGCGTCTGGACCCGGTGTTGTTTAAAGACCAGGTGTCCATACTGAGAAAGAAATACAAGGACATAGAGAGACTATAACCAGCCTGATCCTCTCTGTCTTCATGGTGGAGTGGAGAGGGACAGAGAGAGACTATAACCAGCCTGATCCTCTCTGTCTTCATGGTGGAGTGGAGAGGGACAGAGAGAGACTATAACCAGCCTGATCCTCTCTGTCTTCATGGTGGAGTGGAGAGGGACAGAGAGAGACTATAACCAGCCTGATCCTCTCTGTCTTCATGGTGGAGTGGAGAGGGACAGAGAGAGACTATAACCAGCCTGATCCTCTCTGTCTTCATGGTGGAGTGGAGAGGGACAGAGAGAGACTATAACCAGCCTGATCCTCTCTGTCTTCATGGTGGAGTGGAGAGGGACAGAGAGAGACTATAAACCAGCCTGATCCTCTCTGTCTTCATGGTGGAGTGGAGAGGGACAGAGAGAGACTATAAACAGCCTGATCCTCTCTGTCTTCATGGTGGAGTGGAGAGGGACAGAGAGAGACTATAACCAGCCTGATCCTCTCTGTCTTCATGGTGGAGTGGAGAGGGACAGAGAGAGACTATAAACAGCCTGATCCTCTCTGTCTTCATGGTGGAGTGGAGAGGGACAGAGAGAGACTGTAACCAGCCTGATCCTCTCTGTCTTCATGGTGGAGTGGAGAGGGACAGAGAGAGACTATAAACAGCCTGATCCTCTCTGTCTTCATGGTGGAGTAGAGAGAGACTACAACAAGCCTGAGACCCCTGCTGCCTCCTGGAAGGACAGGAGAGTAGTGGGATGGGAGACACACAGAGACCCTCCCAGAGAGAAGGGAGGAACAGGAGAAGAAACGAGAGGAGAGGACAGGGCGCTGTGGAGCCAGGACGCCACTGTTGACCCTCCCAGAGAGAAGGGAGGAACAGGAGAAGAAACGAGAGGAGAGGACAGGGCGCTGTGGAGCCAGGACGCCACGGTTGACCCTCCCAGAGAGAAGAGAGGAACAGGAGAAGAAACGAGAGGAGAGGACAGGGCGCTGTGGAGCCAGGACGCCACGGTTGCGTCTTCCACCCACACTCTCCATCCTTGTACGCTGTTGCTGGTGCCAACAGTGGTAACCGTGACAACCCGGGCTGTATTTTGGTAGGAGCTGTACACAGACAGAAAACTAGTTCATGCACAAATGACAACATGGACGTCTGGGGGTTCCACGTTCTTCCCCTCACAAGCACTGGTGAACCACTATAATCACACAGCCCCCGCCTAGTCAGCACCCACTATTATAACAATATATACTATCTAACACAACCTTTTATGCAAAGACACAAACATTTTACTTCTGGGTGGTCCCAGGAATCGAACCCACTATCAAGACGAACACCCACAGTCATCAATAAAGACTCTCTTCTTTGTCCATCTTCAACTCTCATTCACATTAACATGATCAGATTGATTTGAGTTGACACACGTTCATCATCTTTACAGTTAAAAGGACACTAAGGGGGTTTTGGCATCTACTGACCCAGAGTCAGATGAGGTCCTTTATCTACTGACCCAGAGTCAGATGAGGTCCTTTATCTACTGATCCAGAGTCAGATGAGGTCCTTTATCTACTGACCCAGAGTCAGATGAGGTCCTTTACCTACTGACCCAGAGTCAGATGAGGTCCTTTACCTACTGACCCAGAGTCAGATGAGGTCCTTTATCTACTGACCCAGAGTCAGATGACTGACCCAGAGTCAGATGAGGCCCTTTATCTTTCATCTACTGACCCAGAGTCAGATGAGGTCCTTTATCTACTGACCCAGAGTCAGATGAGGTCCTTTATCTACTGACCCAGGGTCAGATGAAGCCCTTTATCTACTGACCCAGGGTCAGATGAGGCCCTTTATCTACTGACCCAGAGTCAGATGAGGTCCTTTATCTACTGACCCAGAGTCAGATGAGGCCCTTTATCTACTGACCCAGAGTCAGATGAGGTCCTTTATCTACTGACACAGAGTCAGACGAGGTCCTTTATCTACTGATCCAGAGTCAGATGAACTCGTAGATTCCATCTTTATGTCTCTGTGTCCAGTATGAAAGTTAAGAGGTAGTTCCGTGAGCCAATGCTAATTAGCATTAGCGCAATGTGTGACTGTAGGTGAGGGCTGTGTGACTGTAGGTGAGGGCTGTGTGACTGTAGGTGTGTGACTAGGTGAGGGCTGTGTGACTGTAGGTGAGGGCTGTGTGACTGTAGGTGTGTGACTAGGTGAGGGCTGTGTGACTGTAGGTGAGGGCTGTGTGACTGTAGGTGTGTGACTAGGTGAGAGCTGTGTGACTGTAGGTGAGAGCTGTGTGACTGTAGGTGAGAGCTGTGTGACTGTAGGTGAGAGCTGTGTGACTGTAGGTGAGGGCTGTGTGATTATATGGTGTGTGACTGTAGGTGAGGGCTGTGTGACTGTAGGTGAGGACTGTGTGACTAGGTGAGAGCTGTGTGACTGTGTGAGGTGTGACTGTGTAGTGTGACTGTATAGTGTGACTGTGTAGTGTGACTGTGAGGTGTGACTGTGTGAGGTGTGACTGTGTGAGGTTTGACGGTGTGACTGTGGTGTGACTGTGTAGTGTGACTGTGTGACTGTGTGAGGTGTGACTGTGTAATGTGACTGTGTAATGTGACTGTGTGAGGTGTGACAGTAGTGTGACTGTGTGACTGTGTAGTGTGACTGTGTAGTGTGACTGTGTAGTGTGACTGTGTGAGGTGTGACTGTGTGAGTGTGACTGTGTGAGGTGTGACTGTGTGAGGTGTGACTGTGTAGTGTGACTGTGTAGTGTGACTGTGTGTGACTGTGTAGTGTGACTGTAGTGTGGTGTGACTGTGTAGTGTGACTGTGTGAGGTGTGACTGTGTAGTGTGACTGTGTAGTGTGACTGTGTGAGGTGTGACTGTGTAGTGTGACTGTAGTGTGACTGTGTGAGGTGTGACTGTGTAGTGTGACTGTACAGTCCAGGATATAGCCACTAGCTCTGGTCCAGGGCATTAGTGCTGCTCTCTAACACTGAGCCTCCTGAACAGGCTGCACTAACACCCTGGACCAGAGCTAGTGGGCCTCGTGACAGACAACAGATGAGCTATCTCAGCATTAATAGAATCACATGGTGTGTGTGTGTGTGTGTGTGTGTGTGTGTGTGTGTGTGGGTGTGTGTGTCAGAACCCTATGGGTTAATTCTCATGGTGCAATATGTGTTTGAGCTGAAATCTAATCTCTCTCTGATCCTGTTCTCATTCTGGGTTGTGTCCCAAATGCCCCCCTATTCCCTATGGGTCCTGTTCAAATGGCACGCTATTCCCTATGGGCCCTGTTCAAATGGCACCCTATTCCCTGTGGGCCCTGTTCAAATAGTACCCTATTCCCTGTGGGCCCTATTCCCTATGGGCCCTGTTCAAATAGTACCCTATTCCCTATGGGCCCTGTTCCCTGTGGGCCCTGTTCAAATAGTACCCTATTCCCTATGGGCCCTGTTCCCTATGGGCCCTGTTCAAATAGTACCCTATTCCCTATGGGCCCTGTTCCCTGTGGGCCCTGTTCAAATAGTACCCTATTCCCTATGGGCCCTGTTCAAATAGTACCCTATTCCCTATGGGCCCTGTTCAAATGGTACCCTATTCCCTATGGGAATACTATAAAGGGAACCGGGTGCCATTGGGGATGCAAGCCTCTGATTCCCCTGTTGCTGTTTTAGGATGAAATGATTGTTGCCTTTTAAAGAAAAGCCACTTCAGAATGATTGTATTGTTGCCTTTAACAGAGGAGTTTTAGTGAAGATCTTTCTGTGTCCCCAGTAACACTGACTGCTACAGTAGCTGGTGTTTAGGTGACCTTATTGTCTAAACACTGGACGTGACTCCATCTGATCTGTAACAGACAGATTCCTGCCTGTGTTTCGTAGGAACATTACGGAGCCTCTGTCGGTTCTGGTCCCAGATCTGTTTGTAGTGTCTTGCCAACTCCTGTTATGATCATTGTAGCGCAGCACAAACTGATCTGGGACCAGGCTAATTCAGACACTTTTCTTCCTGCCTGTTCTCTTCCTCCACCCTGGTCATTTACAGACATCATTTTATAGAGATTAAGATTCCAATAGAAACATCAACATTTTGTAAAGTGATTTTATAAAAGAAATAAACAAATATTTGATACATTTGTTGTCATGTTTCCTTCATGTTGTTGTTGTTGGTGTTGATGTGTTGTTGTGTTGTGTTGATGTGTTGTTGTGTTGTGTTGTGTTGGTGTTGTGTTGATGTGTTGTTGTGTTGATGTGTTGTTGTTGTTGATGTGTTGTTGTTGTTAATGTGTTGCTGTGTTGTTGTGTTGTTGTGTTGTTGTGTGCTGTTGTGTTGCTGTGTTGTGTTGCTGTGTTATTGTGTGTTGATGTGTTGTTGTTGTTGATGTGTTGTTGTTGTTGATGTGTTGCTGTGTTGTTGTGTTGTTGTTGTTGATGTGTTGTTGTGTTGTGTTGATGTGTTGGTGTTAATGTGTTGTTGTGTTGCTGTGTTGTTGTGTTGCTGTGTTGCTTTGTTGCTGTGTTGTTGTGTGTTGTTGTTGTTAATGTGTTGTTGTGTTGCTGTGTTGGTGTGTTGATGTGTTGTTGTGTTGCTGTGTTGTGTTGTTGTGTTGTTGTTGTTGATGTGTTGTTGTTGTTGATGTGTTGTTGTGTTGCTGTGTTGCTGTGTTGCTGTGTTGTGTTGCTGTGTTGTTGTTGTGTTGTGTGTTGCTGTGTTGTTGTGTTGATGTGTTGTTGTTGTTGATGTGTTGCTGTGTTGTTGTGTTGTTGTTGTTGATGTGTTGTTGTGTTGATGTGTTGTTGGTGTTAATGTGTTGCTGTGTTGTTGTGTTGCTGTGTTGTTGTGTTGCTTTGTTGCTGTGTTGTTGTTGTTGATGTGCTGTTGTGTTGCTGTTGTGTTGCTGTGTTATTGTGTGTTGATGTGTTGTTGTGTTGCTGTGTTGCTGTGTTGATGTGTTGTTGTGTTGCTGTGTTGTGTTGCTGTGTTGTTGTGTTGTTGTTGTTGATGTGTTGTTGATGTGTTGTTGTGTTGCTGTGTTGTTGTTGTGTTGCTGTGTTGTTGTGTTGTGTTGATGTGTTGTGTTGCTGTGTTGATGTGTTGATGTGTTGTTGTGTTGCTGTGTTGTTGTGTTGCTGTGTTGCTGTGTTGTTGTGTTGCTGTGTTGCTGTGTTGTTGTTGTGTTGATGTGTTGTTGTGTTGCTGTGTTGCTGCTGTGTTGTTGTGTGTTGCTGTGTTGATGTGTTGCTGTGTTGTTGTGTTGATGTGTTGTTGTTGTTGCTGTGTTGTTGTGTTGTTGTTGTTGATGTGTTGTTGTGTTGATGTGTTGTTGTTGCTGTGTTGTTGTGTTGCGATGTTGCTGTGTTGATGTGTTGTTGTGTTGCTGTGTTGTTGTTGCTGTGTTGTGTTGATGTGTTGTTGTGTTGCTGTGTTGTTGTGTTGCTGTGTTGATGTGTTGTTGTGTTGCTGTGTTGCTGTGTTGTGTTGTGTGTTGCTGTGTTGTTGTGTTGCTGTGTTGCTGCTGTGTTGTTGTGTTGCTGTGTTGATGTGTTGCTGTGTTGTGTTGATGTGTTTGTGTTTTGTTGTGTTGATGTGTTGTTGTGTTGATGTGTTGTTGTTGTTGATGTGTTGTTGTGTTGCTGTGTTGTTGTTGCTGTGTTGATGTGTTGATGTGTTGTTGTTGCTGTGTTGTTGTGTTGCGATGTTGCTGTGTTGATGTGTTGTTGTGTTGTTGTGTTGCTGTGTTGTTGTTGCTGTGTTGATGTGTTGCTGTGTTGCTGTGTTGCTGTGTTGTTGTGTTGATGTGTTGATGTGTTGTTTTGATGTGTTGATGTGTTGTTGTTGTTGATGTGTTGTTGTGTTGCTGTGTTGTTGTTGTTGCTGCTGTGTTGATGTGTTGTTGTGTTGCTGTGTTGATGTGTTGTTGTGTTGCGATGTTGATGTGTTGTTGTGTTGCTGTGTTGTTGTTGCTGTGTTGTTGTGTTGATGTGTTGTTGTGTGTTGATGTGTTGATGTGTTGTGTTGCTGTGTTGTTGTGTTGTTGTTGTTGTGTTGCTGTGTTGCTGTGTTGATGTGTTGATGTGTTGTTGTTAATGTGTTGATGTGTTGTTGTGTTGTTGTTGCTGTGTTGATGTGTTGTTAATGTGTTGATGTGTTGTTGTGTTGTTGTTGCTGTGTTGATGTGTTGTTGTTGCTGTGTTGCTGTGTTGTTGTGTTGCGGTGTTGATGTGTTGATGTGTTGTTGTTGCTGTGTTGTTGTGTTGATGTGTTGATGTGTTGTTGTTGCTGTGTTGATGTGTTGTTGTGTTGTTGTTGCTGTGTTGATGTGTTGTTGTGTTGTGTTGATGTGTTGTTGTTAATGTGTTGTTGTGTTGTTGTTGCTGTGTTGATGTGTTGTTGTTGCTGTGTTGATGTGTTGTTGTTGCTGTGTTGCGGTGTTGATGTGTTGATGTGTTGATGTGTTGTTGTTGCTGTGTTGTTGTGTTGATGTGTTGATGTGTTGTTGTTGCTGTGTTGATGTGTTGTTGTGTTGATGTGTTGTTGTGTTGTTGTGTTGATGTGTTGATGTGTTGCTGTGTTGTTGTTGCTGTGTTGTTGTTGTTGCTGTGTTGTTGTGTTGTTGTGTTGATGTGTTGTTGATGTTGCTGTGTTGTTGTGTTGATGTGTTGTTGTGTTGATGTGTTGATGTGTTGTTGTTGCTGTGTTGTTGTGTTGCTGTTGTGTTGATGTGTTGTTGTGTTGCTGTTGTGTTGATGTGTTGCTGTGTTGTTGTTGTTGTGTTGCTGTGTTGTTGTTGTTGCTGTGTTGTTGTTGCTGTGTTGTTGTTGTTGCTGTGTATTGAATCTGTTGAAACTACAGGCCTAGAATCTATCCTAGCAGCCATTGGAGGCCAAAGTTCCACCACCCCAACTGCTCTTAACACACTCAGACAGGCTAATACCTCTACACAGATAAACAGTCAGACAGGCTAATACCTCTACACAGATAAACAGTCAGACAGGCTAATACCTCTACACAGATAAACAGTCAGACAGGCTAATACCTCAACACAGATAAACAGTCAGACAGGCTATTACCTCTACACAGATAAACAGTCAGTCAGGCTAATACCTCTACACAGATAAACAGTCAGACAGGCTAATACCTCTACACAGATAAACAGTCAGTCAGGCTAATACCTCTACACAGATAAACAGTCAGACAGGCTAATACCTCTACACAGATAAACAGTCAGTCAGGCTAATACCTCTACACAGATAAACAGTCAGACAGGCTAATACCTCTACACAGATAAACAGTCAGACAGGCTAATACCTCTACACAGATAAACAGTCAGACAGGCTAATACCTCTACACAGATAAACAGTCAGACAGGCTAATACCTCTACACAGATAAACAGTCAGACAGGCTAATACCTCTACACAGATAAACAGTCAGACAGGCTAATACCTCTACACAGATAAACAGTCAGACAGGCTAATACCTCTACACAGATAAACAGTCAGACAGGCTAATACCTCTACACAGATAACAGGCTACAACAGTCAGACAGGCTAATACCTCTACACAGATAAACAGTCAGACAGGCTAATACCTCTACACAGATAAACAGTCAGACAGGCTAATACCTCTACACAGATAAACAGTCAGACAGGCTAATACCTCTACACAGATAAACAGTCAGACAGGCTAATACCTCTACACAGATAAACAGTCAGACAGGCTAATACCTCTACACAGATAAACAGTCAGACAGGCTAATACCTCTACACAGATAAACAGTCAGACAGGCTAATACCTCTACACAGATAAACAGTCAGACAGGCTAATACCTCTACACAGATAAACAGTCAGACAGGCTAATACCTCAAGCACAGATAAACAGTCAGACAGGCTAATACCTCTACACAGATAAACAGTCAGACAGGCTAATACCTCTACACAGATAAACAGTCAGACAGGCTAATACCTCTACACAGATAAACAGTCAGACAGGCTAATACCTCTACACAGATAAACAGTCAGACAGGCTAATACCTCAGCTACACAGATAAACAGTCAGACAGGCTAATACCTCTACACAGATAAACAGTCAGACAGGCTAATACCTCTACACAGATAAACAGTCAGACAGGCTAATACCTCTACACAGATAAACAGTCAGACAGGCTAATACCTCTACACAGATAAACAGTCAGACAGGCTAATACCTCTACACAGATAAACAGTCAGACAGGCTAATACCTCTACACAGATAAACAGTCAGACAGGCTAATACCTCTACACAGATAAACAGTCAGACAGGCTAATACCTCTACACAGATAAACAGTCAGACAGGCTAATACCTCTACACAGATAAACAGTCAGACAGGCTAATACCTCTACACAGATAAACAGTCAGACAGGCTAATACCTCTACACAGATAAACAGTCAGACAGGCTAATACCTCTACACAGATAAACAGTCAGACAGGCTAATACCTCTACACAGATAAACAGTCAGACAGGCTAATACCTCTACACAGATAAACAGTCAGACAGGCTAATACCTCTACACAGATAAACAGTCAGACAGGCTAATACCTCTACACAGATAAACAGTCAGACAGGCTAATACCTCTACACAGATAAACAGTCAGACAGGCTAATACCTCTACACAGATAAACAGTCAGACAGGCTAATACCTCTACACAGATAAACAGTCAGACAGGCTAATACCTCTACACAGATAAACAGTCAGACAGGCTAATACCTCTACACAGATAAACAGTCAGACAGGCTAATACCTCTACACAGATAAACAGTCAGACAGGCTAATACCACAGATACACAGATAAACAGTCAGACAGGCTAATACCTCTACACAGATAAACAGTCAGACAGGCTAATACCTCTACACAGATAAACAGTCAGACAGGCTAATACCTCTACACAGATAAACAGTCAGACAGGCTAATACCTCTACACAGATAAACAGTCAGACAGGCTAATACCTCTACACAGATAAACAGTCAGACAGGCTAATACCTCTACACAGATAAACAGTCAGACAGGCTAATACTAGTAACTAATAATAGTAGTTATAATTCATTAAATAATCCATCTGGACATTTACCCCCCCCTCACGTCCTCTGGTAAATCAGGCTCTCTGACATTGGCAGAGAATCATTACCAAGCATGTTAGGTGAAACGGTGGGCGTCACTGGGCGAGCCAGACTAAATTATAACGCTGTCTTATGTGTGTGTGTGTGTGTGTCTCCTGTGTGTGTGTGTGTGTGTGTGTGTGTGTGTGTGTGTGTGTGTGTGTGTGTGTGTGTGTGTGTGTGTGTGTGTGTGTGCGTGCGTGCGTGAGCCCCATTACAAAACAGCAGCTGTGTACATCAGTCTGGGAGGGAGGCAGCGATCGGTTAAGACAAGTAAATAACAGCTATCATCTATCTATCCAAGCTGATCACATAGTGGTACCACTGACAAGAACCATCTATCTATCCAAGCTGATCACATAGTGGTACCACTGACAACAACCATCTATCTATCCAAGCTGATCACATAGTGGTACCATTGTCAACAACCATCTATCTATCCAAGCTGATACCATAGTGGTACCACTATCTATCCAAGCTGATCACATAGTGGTACCACTGTCAGATACCATCTATCTATCCAAGCTGATCCCATAGTGGTACCACTGACAACAACCATCTATCTATCCAAGCTGATCCCATAGTGGTACCACTGACAACAACCATCTATCTATCCAAGCTGATACCATAGTGGTACCACTATCTATCCAAGCTGATCACATAGTGGTACCACTGACAACAACCATCTATCTATCCAAGCTGATCACCATAGTGGTACCACTATCTATCCAAGCTGATCACATAGTGGTACCACTATCTATCCAAGCTGATCACATAGTGGTACCACTATCTATCCAAGCTGATCACATAGTGGTACCACTATCTATCCAAGCTGATCACATAGTGGTACCACTATCTATCCAAGCTGATCACATAGTGGTACCACTATCTATCCAAGCTGATCACATAGTGGTACCACTATCTATCCAAGCTGATCACATAGTGGTACCACTGCCAGATACCATCTATCTATCCAAGCTGATCACATAGTGGTACCACTGTCAACAACCATCTATCTATCCAAGCTGATCACTCATAGTGGTACCACTGACAACAACCATCTATCTATCCAAGCTGAACCCATAGTGTTACCACTGCTAACAACCATCTATCTATCCAAGCTGAACCCATAGTGGTACCACTGCCAACAACCATCTATCTATGTGGTTCGGGAGACGTGACCCCTCTCCAGATGTGGTTCGGGAGACGTGACCCCTTGGGAGACGTGACCCCTCTCCAGGTGGTTCGGGAGATGTGACCCCTCTCCAGGTGGTTCGGGAGACGTGACCCCTCTCCAGATGTGAGACGTGACCACTCTCCAGATGTGGTTCGTGAGACGTGACCCCTCTGCAGGTGTGAGACGTGACCCCTCTCCAGATGTGAGACGTGACCCCTCTCCAGATGTGAGACGTGACCCCTCTGCAGATGTGAGATGTGACCCCTCTGCAGATGTGAGACGTGACCCCTCTGCAGATGTGAGATGTGACCCCTCTGCAGATGTGAGACGTGACCCCTCTCCAGATGATGGACAGATCTGATCTGGGATTAATTAGTCGTTCTAGAACACATCAACCTCCCATTTATCCCAGTAGAACTGTTGCTTCTGCAGGATGACAGTTTAATTGCCGTGGGCCAGCTCTGCAGATGTGAGTTTAGATGGCCCCTCTGCAGATGTGGACCCCTCTCCAGGATGACAGTTTAATTGCCGTGACCAGCTCTGCAGGATGACAGATTAAATGGCCGTGGGCCAGCTACTGCAGGATGACAGTTTAATGAGACTGCAGGATGACTTAAATGGATGTGCAGCTACTGCAGGATGACAGTTAAATGGCCGTGGGCCAGCTACTGCAGGATGACAGTTAAATGGATGTGGGCCAGCTACTGCAGGATGACAGTTAATGGATGTGGGCCAGCTACTGCAGGATGACAGTTAAATGGATGTGGGCCCCTCTGCAGGATGACAGTTAAATGGTTACTGCAGGATGACAGTTAAATGGATGTGGGCCAGCTACTGCAGGATGACAGTTAAATGGATGTGGGCCAGCTACTGCAGGATGACAGTTAAATGGATGTGGGCCAGCTACTGCAGGATGACAGTTAAATGGCCGTGGGCCAGCTACTGCAGGATGACAGTTAAATGGATGTGGGCCAGCTACTGCAGGATGACAGTTAAATGGATGTGGGCCAGCTACTGCAGGATGACAGTTAAATGGCCGTGGGCCAGCTACTGCAGGATGACAGTTAAATGGCCGTGGGCCAGCTACTGCAGGATGACAGTTAAATGGATGTGGGCCAGCTACTGCAGGATGACAGTTAATTGGATGTGGGCCAGCTACTGCAGGATGACAGTTAAATGGCCGTGGGCCAGCTACTGCAGGATGACAGTTAAATGGCCGTGGGCCAGCTACTGCAGGATGACAGTTAAATGGATGTGGGCCAGCTACTGCAGGATGACAGTTAAATGGATGTGGGCCAGCTACTGCAGGATGACAGTTAAATGGATGTGGGCCAGCTACTGCAGGATGACAGTTAAATGGATGTGGGCCAGCTACTGCAGGATGACAGTTAAATGGATGTGGGCCAGCTACTGCAGGATGACAGTTTAATTGCCGTGGGCCAGCTACTGCAGGATGACAGTTTAATGGCCGTGGGCCAGCTACTGCAGGATGACAGTTTAATTGCCGTGGGCCAGCTACTGCAGGATGACAGTTAAATGGCCGTGGGCCAGCTACTGCAGGATGACAGTTTAATGGCCGTGGGCCAGCTACTGCAGGATGACAGTTAAATGGATGTGGGCCAGCTACTGCAGGATGACAGTTAAATGGGCCAGCTACTGCAGGATGACAGTTAAATGGATGTGGGCCAGCTACTGCAGGATGACAGTTAAATGGATGTGGGCCAGCTACTGCAGGATGACAGTTAAATGGCCGTGGGCCAGCTACTGCAGGATGACAGTTAAATGGATGTGGGCCAGCTACTGCAGGATGACAGTTAAATGGATGTGGGCCAGCTACTGCAGGATGACAGTTAAATGGATGTGGGCCAGCTACTGCAGGATGACAGTTAAATGGCCGTGGGCCAGCTACTGCAGGATGACAGTTTAATTGCCGTGGGCCAGCTACTGCAGGATGACAGTTTAATGGCCGTGGGCCAGCTACTGCAGGATGACAGTTTAATGGCCGTGGGCCAGCTACTGCAGGATGACAGTTAAATGGATGTGGGCCAGCTACTGCAGGATGACAGTTAAATGGCCGTGGGCCAGCTACTGCAGGATGACAGTTAAATGGATGTGGGCCAGCTACTGCAGGATGACAGTTAAATGGCCGTGGGCCAGCTACTGCAGGATGACAGTTTAATTGCCGTGGGCCAGCTACTGCAGGATGACAGTTAAATGGCTGTGGGCCAGCTACTGCAGGATGACAGTTAAATTGCTGTGGGGCGAACTAAAACATCCTTTCTCCCTCTATCCGCTCCAGAGCAGACTACCCAACATGCAGTGGGGGGGAATTAATGAGGAAGTCTCTTCTCTAACATACACACCAGAAGCTCCAGGAAGGTATCCCACTGTCTGGAGGGTTGACAACTCCACTGGGTTCGGATCATCATTGAATATATTAAGATTAAACACATTAGGAAGCTATTAGCAATATGCATCATGGGATTAAGGAAAGCGGGAGTCATCTCTGAATATTTGCAAGAGATATAACTTGGGTTTGTTTCGCTCTCCTCATGAGTGAGTCCCTTGGCAAGACTATATGTAGAGTAGAATAGAGAAGCCCTGACCCACAGTAGAATAGAGAAGCCCTGACCCACAGTAGAATAGAGAAGCCCTGACCACAGTAGAATAGGGAAGCCCTGACCCACAGTAGAATAGAGAAGCCCTGACCCACAGTAGAATAGGGAAGCCCTGACCCACAGTAGAATAGAGAAGCCCTGACCCACAGTAGAATAGGGAAGCCCTGATCACAGTAGAATAGAGAAGCCCTGACCACAGTAGAATAGGGAAGCCCTGACCCACAGTAGAATAGAGAAGCCCTGACCCACAGTAGAATAGGGAAGCCCTGACCCACAGTAGAATAGGGAAGCCCTGACCCACAGTAGAATAGAGAAGCCCTGACCCACAGTAGAATAGGGAAGCCCTGACCCACAGTAGAATAGAGAAGCCCTGACCCACAGTAGAATAGGGAAGCCCTGACCCACAGTAGAATAGGGAAGCCCTGACCCACAGTAGAATAGGGAAGCCCTGATCACAGTAGAATAGAGAAGCCCTGACCCACAGTAGAATAGAGAAGCCCTGACCCACAGTAGAATAGAGAAGCCCTGACCCACAGTAGAATAGGGAAGCCCTGACCCACAGTAGAATAGAGAAGCCCTGACCCACAGTAGAATAGGGAAGCCCTGACCCACAGTAGAATAGAGAAGCCCTGACCCACAGTAGAATAGAGAAGCCCTGACCCACAGTAGAATAGGGAAGCCCTGACCCACAGTAGAATAGGGAAGCCCTGACCCACAGTAGAATAGGGAAGCCCTGACCCACAGTAGAATAGAGAAGCCCTGACCCACAGTAGAATAGAGAAGCCCTGACCTGACCCACAGTAGAATAGGGAAGCCCTGACCCACAGTAGAATAGGGAAGCCCTGATCACAGTAGAATAGAGAAGCCCTGACCCACAGTAGAATAGAGAAGCCCTGACCCACAGTAGAATAGAGAAGCCCTGACCCACAGTAGAATAGGGAAGCCCTGACCCACAGTAGAATAGAGAAGCCCTGACCCACAGTAGAATAGGGAAGCCCTGACCCACAGTAGAATAGAGAAGCCCTGACCCACAGTAGAATAGAGAAGCCCTGACCCACAGTAGAATAGGGAAGCCCTGGCCCACAGTAGAATAGGGAAGCCCTGACCCACAGTAGAATAGAGAAGCCCTGACCACAGTAGAATAGAGACGCCCTGACCCATCATCAGGTTATCTGCACCAAACTCCCTCCAGATAGATGGTCTGGTTTATCAGGTTATCTGCACCAAACTCCATCCCTACAGGTGGTCTGGTTCATCAGGTTATCTGCACCAAACTCCCTCCAGACAGATAGATGGTCTTGTTCAACCGGTTTATCTGCACCAAACTCCCTCCTTACAGGTGGTCTGTCAGGCTCTGCAGGCTACAACAGACAGAAGAAGAAGACAGATAATATCTACATTTCTCACCCTGTAAGTTGACACCCTGAACATGGCCATATGTGTTTAATAAACACAGCTAAACTCCCCTTTAAATCACCAGATCTTTAGCGAAGCCCCTCAGACATTCTGTTTTACAACCACAGAGGAGCGGTGTGATTGTGATTACTCCATGAACATGTACGGAGTCGTAAGATACCTATTACAGAATTGGTTACTGTGTGAAGGTTCACTGTCTCCATCTGTGGTTACAGTAATGTAAGAAGAGGATTTAGCCTCAGTCGCCATGTTGCAGTCAGCAGTCTGGATCCTTCTGTACGGAGCTAGTGAGACCCGGGGATTTAGCCTCAGTCGCCATGTTGCAGTCAGCAGTCTGGACCCTCTTGTACGGAGCTAGTGAGACCAGAGGATTTAACCTCAGTCGCCATGTTGCAGTCAGCAGTCTGGATCCTTCTGTACAGAGCTAGTGAGACCCGAGGATTTAGCCTCAGTCGCCATGTTGCAGTCAGCAGTCTGGATCCTCTTGTACAGAGCAGGTGAGACCCGAGGATTTAGTCCCAGTCGCCATGTTGCAGTCAGCAGTCTGGATCCTCTTGTACGGAGCTAGTGAGACCAGAGGATTTAGTCCCAGTCGCCATGTTGCAGTCAGCAGTCTGGATCCTCTTGTACAGAGCTAGTGAGACCCGGGGATTTAGTCCCAGTCGCCATGTTGCAGTCAGCAGTCTGGATCCTCTTGTACAGAGCTAGTGAGACCCGAGGATTTAGCCTCAGTCGCCATGTTGCAGTCAGCAGTCTGGATCCTCTTGTACAGAGCTAGTGAGACCCGGGGATTTAGTCCCAGTCGCCATGTTGCAGTCAGCAGTCTGGATCCTCTTGTACAGAGCTAGTGAGACCCGAGGATTTAGCCTCAGTCGCCATGTTGCAGTCAGCAGTCTGGATCCTCTTGTACAGAGCTAGTGAGACCCGGGGATTTAGTCCCAGTCGCCATGTTGCAGTCAGCAGTCTGGATCCTCTTGTACAGAGCTAGTGAGACCCGGGGATTTAGTCCCAGTCGCCATGTTGCAGTCAGCAGTCTGGATCCTCTTGTACAGAGCTAGTGAGACCCGGGGATTTAGTCCCAGTCGCCATGTTGCAGTCAGCAGTCTGGATCCTCTTGTACAGAGCTACTGTATCATTAACCAGGTGTGTGGGGAGGCTGGGATCCACTATTACTGTATCAATAACCAGGTGTGTGGGGAGGCTGGGATCCACTATTACTGTATCAATAACCAGGTGTATGGGGAGGCTGGGATCCACTATTACTGTATCAATAACCAGGTGTATGGGGAGGCTGGGATCCACTATTACTGTATCAATAACCAGGTGTATGGGGAGGCTGGGATCCACTATTACTGTATCAATAACCAGGTGTGTGGGGAGGCTGGGATCCACTATTACTGTATCAATAACCAGGTGTGTGGGGAGGCTGGGATCCACTATTACTGTATCAATAACCAGGTGTGTGGGGAGGCTGGGATCCCCAGAAGCACTGTAATTCGTTCATCTGGAATGTTTGACCTTTGTCTGAACTCATTAGGGGGAATATTGTCATTTTGGCCCACTCCTTCTCTCACCTGAATAAATAACCTTTTTCAGCCATCCTATATCTCAATTATTCACGTGAAAAAAAAACATAGCTCATCCTTTATAAATTCACAGTGGGTTCTGACTTGTAGTTTTCCCCTCAGCTGCTATACAGAGAGGCGTATAACATGAATGAAAACTGTAATGAAATAGATAAACGAATCCGTGTTCAATGCTCTGTAAAACTCTGGTATGCACAAATGATGTTGAACATTTAGTTTAATCTCCCTCGGACCCCATGGAGCAGAAAATAAACCAAGATGAGCCAAAGCTGAGCAGCAACTGCAACAGATGCTGACGAGTCTCTCTCAAATCCTATTGGCCATTTTACTTCCTGATGATTCAGTCTTTAACCGTCATGTTTTCACCTTGTCATTCCAATATTTTTGTTGTTGTTGCAGTAAGGGGGGTTTGAATGAAAGGATTCTATGAATCTGGTTTGGAGGTGGGCGTGTTTTGCGCGCCCAATCAGCATTGAGCTGAGCTCAACTTGTGGGTTGTCCTGCCCCCCCCCCCCTCACAAGGGAGTCTTGGCTTCACACCAATCAAATCACAGTCCGAAGCAAAACGTCATTATTGTCAGAAAAAAAAAAAAAAAAACGTGTCTGTTTCTGGTCTGCTTATGTTGATGTGCTACAGTAGCTAGTTTGCTAAATCTGCACTTTTCTAAACCATAGATTGAGATGTGGATTTAGATTTGTGGTTTTGACTTAATTATCTGTACAGGCTAATGATTATGACGGTGATTCGGATCTAACCATAAATGCATATATTGTGCCACTGGCCTGAGACGATTGAAGTTCAATATTTATCCTAGATGTAGTCTAGTAGGCTCAAATTAACTTGCGAGTTAACTTAGCTGGTTCATATGTTGTCCATGCGATCACGGTAGGCTAGCAAGCATTTTAGCTAGGTAGCCTATGAAAACAGAAACGTAAAGCATACTGTATGACAGAGCCATAGACCGTTTTGACAACATGAAAGAGAGGAGGATTGGCGTTCAACTCGTCGACGAGTAACTAGGGAGAGTTTTACTTCTGTGCGTCAATAATCAGTTCCATGGACAGCCGCGTGATATTTAGCAACATTGATTGGACTCAATTGTTTTTTGGTATCTTTACGTTTGTTTTCAGTGTATTAAACACATATACACATAGTACATATAGCCTTGTTGATTTAATATTGTTTAAATTGATATGGTGCTGGAATAGCGGAGGCAGTGCGCCTGTTGTCTTTCTGCTGACTTGCGGTAACAAATCAGTGGTTGTGTAATAAACTGTTGAAAACGTTAACTTGATTGAATGTGGACTTCACCGGACAGATATTCCTCTCCGGTTTTGTGATGAAACAAACGTATTAGCGATGTACAGTATTGAATGCATACATTTTCATAATTGTCCTCGGTAGGAATCGAACCCACAACCCTGGTGTTGCAAGCGCCACGCTCTGACACTCACACACACACACACACCACGCATGCATGCTGATGCACACACACACACACACACACACACACACACACACACACACACACACACACACACACACACACACACACACACACACACACCACACACACACACACACACACACACACACACACATGCCATACACACACACACACACACATTGATGCCATACACACACCATCACATAGACACTCTTTCACACTCTCATATGCTGCTGCTACTCTGTTCATGATCTATCCTGATTGCCTCGTCATGTTTACCACTACTTAGTTGTACATATTTCCACAACTACCTCAGATTCCTGCACAGTGACTCTGTACTCCTTGTATATTGTCTCATTACTACCTGGTACCCCTGCACAGTGACTCTGTACTGGTACTCCTTGTATATAGTCGCATTACTACCTGGTACCCCTGCACAGTGACTCTGTACTCCTTATATATAGTCTCATTACTACCTGGTACCCCTGCACAGTGACTCTGTACTCCTTGTATATAGTCTCATTACTACCTAGTACCCCTGCACAGTGACTCTGTACTGGTACTCCCTGTATATAGTCTCATTACTACATGGTACCCCTGCACAGTGACTGTACTGGTACTCCTTGTATATAGTCTCATTACTACCTGGTACCCCTGCACAGTGACTCTGTACTCCTTGTATATAGTCTCATTACTACCTGGTACCCTGCACAGTGACTCTGTACTGGTACTCCTTGTATATAGTCTCATTACTACTCTTACCCCTGCACCCCTGACTCTGGTACTCCTTGTATATAGTCTCATTACTACCTGGTACCCCTGCACAGTGACTCTGTACTGGTACTCCTTGTATATAGTCTCATTACTACCTGGTACCCCTGCACAGTGACTCTGTACTGGTACTCTTGTATATAGTCTCATTACTACCTGGTACCCCTGCACAGTGACTCTGTACTGGTACTCCTTGTATATAGTCTCATTACTACCTGGTACCCCTGCACAGTGACTGGTACTCCTTGTATATAGTCTCATTACTACCTGGTACCCCTGCACTGACTGGTACTCCTTGTATATAGTCTCATTACTACCTGGTACCACTGCACAGTGACTCTGTACTGGTACTCCTTGTATATAGTCTCATTACTACCTGGTACCCCTGCACTACCTGTGACTCTGTACTCCTTGTATATAGTCTCATTACTACCTGATACCCCTGCACAGTGACTGGTACTCCTTGTATATAGTCTCATTACTACCTGGTACCCCTGCACAGTGACTGACTCTGTGTACTCCTTGTATATAGTCTCATTACTACCTGGTACCCCTGCACAGTGACTCTGTACTGGTACTCCTTGTATATAGTCTCATTACTACCTGGTACCCCTGCACAGTGACTCTGTACTGGTACTCCTTGTATATAGTCTCATTACTACCTGGTACCCCTGCTCAGTGACTCTGTACTCCTTGTATATAGTCTCATTACTACCTGGTACCCCTGCACAGTGACTCTGTACTGGTACTCCTTGTATATAGTCTCATTACTACCTGGTACCCCTGCACAGTCTGTACTGGTACTCCTTGTATATAGTCTCATTACTACCTGGTACCCCTGACTGACTGTACTGGTACTCCTTGTATATAGTCTCATTACTACCTGCCCCTACAGTGACTCTGTACTGGTACTCCTTGTATATAGTCTCATTACTACCTGGTACCCCTGCACAGTGACTCTGTACTGGTACTCCTTGTATATAGTATCATTACTACCTGGTACACCTGCACAGTGACTCTGTACTGGTACTCCTTGTATATAGTCTCATTACTACCTGGTACCCCTGCACAGTGACTCTGTACTGGTACTCCTTGTATATAGTCTCATTACTACCTGGTATCACTGCACCGTGACTGTGTACTCCTTGTATATAGTCTCATTACTACCTGGTACCCCTGCACTACCTGTGACTCTGTACTCCCTGTATATAGTCTCATTACTACCTGGTACCCCACATGACTCTGTACTGGTACTCCTTGTATATAGTCTCATTACTACCTGGTACCCCTGCACAGTGACTGGTACTCCTTGTATATAGTCTCATTACTACCTGGTACCCCTGACTCTGACTCTGTACTCCTTGTATATAGTCTCATTACTACCTGGTACCCCTGACTCTGTACTGGTACTCCTTGTATATAGTCTCATTACTACCTGGTACCCCTGACTGACTGGTACTCCTTGTATATAGTCTCATTACTACCTGGTACCCCTGACTCTGTACTGGTACTCCTTGTATATAGTCTCATTACTACCTGGTACCCTGCACAGTGACTCTGTACTGGTACTCCTTGTATATAGTCTCATTACTACCTGGTACCCCTGACTCTGTACTGGTACTCCTTGTATATAGTCTCATTACTACCTGGTACCCCTGACTCTGTACTCTGTACTCCTTGTATATAGTCTCATTACTACCTGGTACCCCTGCACAGTGACTGGTACTCCTTGTATATAGTCTCATTACTACCTGGTACCCCTGACTCTGTACTGGTACTCCTTGTATATAGTCTCATTACTACCTGGTACCCCTGCACATGACTCTGTACTGGTACTCCTTGTATATAGTCTCATTACTACCTGGTACCCCTGCACAGTGACTGGTACTCCTTGTATATAGTCTCATTACTACCTGCTACCCCTGTACAGTGACTCTGTACTCCTTGTATATAGTCTCATTACTACCTGGTACCCCTGACTCTGTACTGGTTCTCCTTGTATATAGTCTCATTACTACCTGGTACCCCTGACTCTGTACTGGTACTCCTTGTATATAGTCTCATTACTACCTGGTACCCCTGACTCTGTACTGGTACTCCTTGTATATAGTCTCATTACTACCTGGTACCCCTGACTCTGTACTGGTACTCCTTGTATATAGTCTCATTACTACCTGGTATCCTGCACAGTGACTCTGTACTGGTACTCCTTGTATATAGTCTCATTACTACCTGGTACCCCTGCACTACCTGCTACCCCTGACTCTGTACTCCTTGTATATAGTCTCATTACTACCTGATACCCCTGACTCTGACTGGTACTCCTTGTATATAGTCTCATTACTACCCCCTGGTACCCCTGACTCTGACTCTGTACTCCTTGTATATAGTCTCATTACTACCTGCTACCCCTGACTCTGTACTGGTACTCCTTGTATATAGTCTCATTACTACCTGGTACCTGCTACCCTGCACAGTGACTCTGTACTGGTACTCCTTGTATATAGTCTCATTACTACCTGGTACCCCTGACTCTGTACTGGTACTCCTTGTATATAGTCTCATTACTACCTGGTACCCCTGACTCTGTGACTCTGTACTCCTTGTATATAGTCTCATTACTACCTGGTACCCCTGACACTGTGACTCTGTACTGGTACTCCTTGTATATAGTCTCATTACTACCCCTGGTACCCCTGCACAGTGACTCTGTACTGGTACTCCTTGTATATAGTCTCATTACTACCTGGTACCCCTGCACTCTGACTGGTACTCCTTGTATATAGTCTCATTACTACCTGGTACCCCTCATTACTACCTGCACAGTGACTCATGTACTGGTACTCCTTGTATATAGTCTCATTACTACCTGCTACCCCTGACTCTGTACTGGTACTCCTTGTATATAGTCTCATTACTACCTGCTACCCCTGACTCTGTACTGGTACTCCTTGTATATAGTCTCATTACTACCTGGTACCCCTGCACAGTGACTCTGTACTGGTACTCCTTGTATATAGTCTCATTACTACCTGGTACCCCTGACTCTGTACTGGTACTCCTTGTATATAGTCTCATTACTACCTGCTACCCCTGACTCTGTACTGGTACTCCTTGTATATAGTCTCATTACTACCTGGTACCCCTGACTCTGACTCTGTACTCCTTGTATATAGTCTCATTACTACCTGCTACCCCTGCACTGTGACTCTGTACTGGTCTCCTTACTATATAGTCTCATTACTACCTGGTACCCCCTGCACAGTGACTCTGTACTGGTACTCCTTGTATATAGTCTCATTACTACCCCTGACTCTGTACCCCTGTCTCACTACCTGACTCTGTACTCCTTGTATATAGTCTCATTACTACCTGGTACCCCTGACTCTGACTGGTACTCCTTGTATATAGTCTCATTACTACCTGGTACCCCTGCACAGTGACTCTGTACTGGTACTCCTTGTATATAGTCTCATTACTACCTGGTACCCCTGCACCCTGACTCTGCTCTGGTACTCTTGTATATAGTCATTGACTCTGTACTGGTACTCCTTGTATATAGTCTCATTACTACCTGGTACCCCTGACTGACTGTACTGGTACTCCTTGTATATAGTCTCATTACTACCTGGTACCCCTGACTCTGTACTGGTACTCCTTGTATATAGTCTCATTACTACCTGGTACCCCTGCACATTGACTCTGTACTCTGTACTCCTTGTATATAGTCTCATTACTACCTGGTACCCCTGACAGTGACTGGTACTCCTTGTATATAGTCTCATTACTACCTGGTACCCCTGCACCTGACTCTGTACTCCTTGTATATAGTCTCATTACTACCTGGTACCCCATAGTGACTCTGTACTGGTACTCCTTGTATATAGTCTCATTACTACCTGGTACCCCTGCACAGTGACTCTGTACTCCTTGTATATAGTCTCATTACTACCTGGTACCCCTGACTCTCATTACTGTGTACTCCTTGTATATAGTCTCATTACTACCTGGTACCCCTGACTCTGTACTGGTACTCCTTGTATATAGTCTCATTACTACCTGGTACCCCTGACTCTGTGACTGGTACTCCTTGTATATAGTCTCATTACTACCTGGTACCCCTGCACAGTCTCACTGGTACTCTGTTGTATATAGTCTCATTACTACCTGGTACTCCTTGTATATAGTCTCATGCTACCCCTGACTCTGTACTGGTACTCCTTGTATATAGTCTCATTACTACCTGGTACCCCTGCTCTGTGACTGGTACTCCTTGTATATAGTCTCATTACTACCTGGTACCCCTGACTCTGACTGGTACTCCTTGTATATAGTCTCATTACTACCTGGTACCCCTGACTCTGACTGGTACTCCTTGTATATAGTCTCATTACTACCTGGTACCCCTGCACTCTGACTCTGTACTCCTTGTATATAGTCTCATTACTACCTGGTACCCCTGACTCTGTACTGGTACTGCATATAGTCTCATTACTACCTGCTACTCTGTACTGGTACTCCTTGTATATAGTCTCATTACTACCTGGTACCCCTGCACAGTGCTGTACTCCTTGTATATAGTCTCATTACTACCTGGTACCCCTCATGCACCCCTGACTCTGTACTGGTACTCCTTGTATATAGTCTCATTACTACTGTACTCCTTGTATATATATCTCATTACTACCTGGTACCCCTGACTCTGTACTGGTACTCCTTGTATATAGTCTCATTACTACCTGGTACCCCTGACTCTGTACTGGTACTCCTTGTATATAGTCTCATTACTACCTGGTACCCCTGACTCTGTACTGGTACTCCTTGTATATAGTCTCATTACTACCTGGTACCCCTGCACTCTGTACTGGTACTCCTTGTATATAGTCTCATTACTACCTGGTACCACTGCACAGTGACTCTGTACTGGTACTCCTTGTATATAGTCTCATTACTACCTGGTACCCCTGACTCTGTACTGGTACTCCTTGTATATAGTCTCATTACTACCTGATACCCCTGCACAGTGACTGGTACTCCTTGTATATAGTCTCATTACTACCTGGTACCCCTGCACAGTGACTCTGTACTCCTTGTATATAGTCTCATTACTACCTGCTACCCCTGACTCTGTACTGGTACTCCTTGTATATAGTCTCATTACTACCTGATACCCCTGACTCTGTACTCTGTACTCCTTGTATATAGTCTCATTACTACCTGGTACCCCTGACTGACTGGTACTCCTTGTATATAGTCTCATTACTACCTGGTACCCCTGCACAGTGACTCTGTACTCCTTGTATATAGTCTCATTACTACCTGGTACCCCTCATGCACAGTGACTCTGTACTGGTACTCCTTGTATATAGTCTCATTACTACCTGGTACCCCTGACTGTACTGGTACTCCTTGTATATAGTCTCATTACTACCTGGTACCCCTGTACTCATATGACTCATTACTACCTCCTCTGTATATATATAGTCTCATTACTACCTGGTACCCACAGTGACTCTGTACTGGTACTCCTTGTATATAGTCTCATTACTACCTGGTACCCCTGCACAGTGACTCTGTACTCCTTGTATATAGTCTCATTACTACCTGGTACCCCTGCACAGTGACTGGTACTCCTTGTATATAGTCTCATTACTACCTGGTACCCCTGCACAGTGACTCTGTACTCCTTGTATATAGTCTCATTACTACCTGTACCCCTGCACAGTGACTCTGTACTGGTACTCCTTGTATATAGTCTCATTACTACCTGGTACCCCTGACTCTGTACTGGTACTCCTTGTATATAGTGACTCTGTACTGGTACTCCTTGTATATAGTCTCATTACTACCTGGTACCCCTGCACAGTGACTCTGTACTCCTTGTATATAGTCTCATTACTACCTGGTACCCCTGCACTCTGACTCTGTACTCCTTGTATATAGTCTCATTACTACCTGGTACCCCTGCACAGTGACTGACTGTAC
Source organism: Oncorhynchus tshawytscha (assembly GCF_018296145.1). Taxonomy (NCBI): domain Eukaryota; kingdom Metazoa; phylum Chordata; class Actinopteri; order Salmoniformes; family Salmonidae; genus Oncorhynchus; species Oncorhynchus tshawytscha. The sequence goes on along the minus strand of NW_024609396.1, from coordinate 110,544 downwards.
TGGTACTCCTTGTATATAGTCTCATTACTACCTGGTACCCCTGCACAGTGACTCTGTACTGACTCTGTACTCCTTGTATATAGTCTCATTACTACCTGGTACCCCTGCACAGTGACTCTGTACTGGTACTCCTTGTATATAGTCTCATTACTACCTGGTACCCCTGCACATTGACTCTGTACAGGTACTCCTTGTATATAGTCTCATTACTACCTGGTACCCTGCACATTGACTCTGTACTTGTACTCCTTGTATATAGTCTCATTACTACCTGGTACCCCTGCACAGTACTGGTACTGTATATAGTCTCATTACTACCTGTACCCCTGACTTGTATATATATCTCATTACTACCTGGTACCCCTGCACAGTGACTCTGTACTGGTACTCCTTGTATATAGTCTCATTACTACCTGGTACCCTGCACAGTGACTCTGTACTGGTACTCTTGTATATAGTCTCATTACTACCTGGTACCCCTGCTGACTCTGTACTGGTACTCCTTGTATATAGTCTCATTACTACCTGGTACCCTGCACTCCTTGTGACTCTGTACTGGTACTCCTTGTATATAGTCTCATTACTACCTGGTACCCCTGCACAGTGACTCTGTACTCCTTGTATATAGTCTCATTACTACCTGGTACCCCTGCACAGTGACTCTGTACTCCTTGTATATAGTCTCATTACTACCTGGTACCCCTGCACAGTGACTCTGTACTGGTACTCCTTGTATATAGTCTCATTACTACCTGGTACCCCTGCACAGTGACTCTGTACTTGTACTCCTTGTATATAGTCTCATTACTACCTGGTACCCCTGCACAGTGACTCTGTACTGGTACTCCTTGTATATAGTATCATTACTACCTGGTACACCTGCACAGTGACTCTGTACTGGTACTCCTTGTATATAGTCTCATTACTACCTGGTACCCCTGCACAGTGACTCTGTACTGGTACTCCTTGTATATAGTCTCATTACTACCTGGTACCCCTGCACAGTGACTGGTACTCCTTGTATATAGTCTCATTACTACCTGGTACCCCTGCACAGTGACTGTACTCCTTGTATATAGTCTCATTACTACCTGGTACCCCTGCACAGTGACTGTACTGGTACTCCTTGTATATAGTCTCATTACTACCTGGTACCCCTGCAAAGTGACTGGTAGTCCTTGTATATAGTCTCATTACTACCTGGTACCCCTGCACAGTGACTCTGTACTGGTACTCCTTGTATATAGTCTCATTACTACCTGGTACCCCTGCACAGTGACTCTGTACTCCTTGTATATAGTCTCATTACTACCTGATACCCCTGCACAGTGACTCTGTACTCCTTGTATATAGTCTAATTATTGTTATTTTATTGTGTTACTGGTACCTTTTTTGCTCATTGTTTTTACTTTTTAACCCTGCACTGTTGGGGAAGGGCTTGTACATAAGCATTTCACGGTAAAGTCCGCGCATGTGACATTTAAAAACATTTATTACATTTACTTTTGCCCGTTCAAGTCACGGGCCATAGACTGGTGCCCCTTGGCTAATCGAATCCGCACATTTTAAAGTCTGGCTCAGGAGCAAAGCATCTCATCCTTCTCTATCTTTCACACACATACATTTTTTAGTCAGTTATCCAGAGCGATTTTACAGTCGATAAGTGCATACACATTTTCGTACACAACAAACACACTTGAATTAATCAGATTGCATATTTTATTTTATTTTTTGCAAATAATCGAATTTAAACAATCTCGCCCGCTATCATTGGTCAATGCATTTGCCATTTGCAGCTGGCTGTCAACACGAGCAGACTCCTCCCTTCGCCATGTTTCGGGCTGTAAACATCCTGCTGATTTTAAAAGGACACTGAGCGGGAGGAAGTCTACTGGCGCCATCTTGACTCTTTTCATGAGTACAACAGGAAGAGACAATCGCTTGGAGTAAATTGCATAATCATTGATATTTATTTTGAAAGGGGGGGTACAATCGGTAAGTTAAATATATTTTACTTTATGAAAAAAAAAAAAAAAAATGATTTGTGAGTTTTGTGATGAGAAATTAGCGTGCATGCCGATTGCTTTCTGTACCGGGGCCCTCCTACCAACTAGCGCGCCTGCTAACCGCTACCGGGGGGGGAAAAAGTGTTTGCAGTTAATGCACGCACGCTCAGCACCGTCCCTAGTTAGCGTGAAATGATGCATCCCACAATTAGGGATGATGTATTATCATGCTTCTCTTCTTATTTGGTTTACTTTGATATATTTTCCGAAATTGTAGCTAGGATTTCAGGCTAGCTAACTAGCTCTCTTGCTAACTGAACAGTTAACGTGAGCTAGCATGTTAGCATGCTAGCCTAGCCATGTTCAATCAAAGCCCCAAGTAGTAGATTATTTTTTTCCGGACAACTTTTAACTCGCAAGTCCACCAGTACTTGAACATGAGCTGCTAACTATATATAAATCCAGTTTCAACCAGTACAATAATTATCTAACTTAAGTCATTTATTAGATTGCAAGGTAGATATTTCTGATTATTGGTCTCCTATCATCCAAAAAGCCAAAAGAGTCGTGAATGAGAATTATTTTCAATCCAAAACTACACATTTTATTTGTTGATTATTAGCTACAACTACCGTCTATTTTGCATGTAGAATTTTCTTCCCAAAAGCTTAGCTACCTAAACATTTTGAGAAAGTTGCTATTTCACATGCCATCTTAATTAAAGCTTTCAAATACGTCTCTCTCTATTCCAGGTGCTCTTACCCCCGGTTCTTCAAGAGCTAGCAACCAACCGGGGCAATGTTCTACGCCCACTTTGTCCTGTCCAAACGTGGGCCTCTGGCCAAGATCTGGCTAGCGGCCCACTGGGACAAGAAGCTGACCAAGGCTCATGTGTTTGAATGTAACCTTGAGAGCAGTGTGGAGAGCATTATCTGCCCCAAGGTAAGCGGAGACCTGGCTAAGCAGATATCATGATGATTCATGTCTCTGTTGAATGCCCTTACACAATGAAGACCCAGTCTGAGAAGTCAGTCTCATCCCTTGGCCGTTCATTAGACATCCCATTGGCTATCCGTATTTCCGCATTGACCAATCCAATAGTGTCAGATCTACGTGTGGAAGAAGTAGGCATGGGTCTAATGATGGAACTAGGTAGTGACCAGATTAGAACCAGGCCGATTGACTGAGGCAGCATGCATCATGTTACCCACATCAAGTAACATACCTTGGTAGTGACCACAGCTACTGGATGATGCTTGCGGTCGACTGTTCTTCGGCCGATGATGATGTAATGTTACCTATGATGTCTCCTCCCTGATGTGATCCATGGGACCTGTTCAGGAGGGCACATCGTTACGCAACGTTCAAACTAGAAGTCTATTTTGTAGACCAGAAATGATTGTCAGATAGAATAGGGAATCATATCGTCTCTCTTCATTCTGTTTGAACAGCGTTCATAACATTTCACCACACTGAATACACCCATGGTTCTGTCTCCTCCCCCTAGGTGAAGATGGCGCTGAGGACCTCAGGTCACCTCCTGCTCGGTGTGGTGAGGATCTACAACCGGAAGGCCAAGTACCTCCTGGCTGACTGTAATGAAGCCTTCATCAAGATCAAGATGGCTTTCAGACCAGGTGCGTAGCTTGGCTCTTATTATGGGACTAGGAAATAAACTTAATCAAGATGGCTTTCAGACCAGGTTTGTAGTTTGGGTCTTATGTGACTAGGAATAAGCTTAATCAACGTGGCTTTCAGACCAGGTACTTGACTAGGACTAAACTTGAAGAGATCAGGAGTTTGAGCGGCTGGTGATCCTGGTCTTACTGATGTTTGTTTATTTATTTGCTCACCACTCTGTCTGGCTGCCCCCCAGGTGTGGTGGATCTGCCAGAGGAGAACAGAGAGGCTGCCTACAACGCTATCACCCTGCCGGAGGATTTCCACGACTTTGACCAACCCTTACCTGACCTTGAGTAAGTCATATAGATATATAGATATAGATAGATAGTGTCTGTGGAGGAAGTTCCCTCCCAATACAACCCTACACAAGCCTCCCAGGAAGAGGACTGTTGCTAATTGTAACAGGCAACTAATGAGGATGCAAATCACCTAACAAGTATTCTCCTAATTTTAGAAGCCCCCGTCCCTTCCTAACCAAATACAGATTGTACTCGGCTATCTGACATAAGGAACGGGTGATTAAGCAGCTATAATGAACTGAGGTGAAACGTTGACACTGCCGGGTGTTTCCACAGTGACATAGACGTCGCCCAGCAGTTCACCCTGAACCAGAGCAGAGTGGAGGAGATCACCATGAGGGAGGAGGTGGGGAACCTCAGCCTCATGCAGGACAATGACTTTGGTAAGGAGCTGTCTGTCAATATTCCTGGCTTTTGTTCAATGTGCTCCGGTATTTTTGGCGACCAAGAAAGTGTGTATATTTATTTCAACTCCCGCCTTTGGCTTGATGTCATGGTGTAGTTTACATCTCCCCCACGTGGGCCGGTCAGCCACCTAGCAATTTCAGTTCTAGCCAATGAGCTTCAGCTCCTCCCATTTTGCATAATCTATGAGCAGAATTACTCCTACCTCAATTAGCTGTGAAATCCCCAGTTTCAAAGCATTTTTTTTTTTTTTTTTACTGTGCCATGCCAAATTTACCTTACATCTCCCCCATGTGGGCCAGCCCCCTAGCAATTTTTGTTCTAGCCAATGAGCTTCAGCTCCTCCCATTTGAGTGACAGCTAGCCGGAGGCCTGCCCAGCGTTATCCAGGGCGGGCTTAACGGCCCAGTGGACACAGCAGAGAGAGAGAGAGAGAGAGCAATGACGTGGTGCACATATCAGCACATTTGTGATGTATTATGCAAATTTTTGTGGGCCGCTTTTGGCTCGTGTGCTACTTCCAGAACTACTGGCTAAAAAGTATACAAAATACCTGAGAATCTCTAACTGGGTTTTGGATCGCTACTGAATATGCAACAGCAAGTCATGTTCATAATTTATTTTTTATTTATTTCACCTTTAAAAACCAAACTGGTTCATGAATATGCAAATCTAAAACTATGTCATACATTCTCAATGCTAACTAGATTACCTGGCTGGAGACATATTCTCATAATGCTAACTAGATTACCTAGCTGGAGACACATTCTCATAATGCTAACTAGGTTACTTAGCTGGAGATATTCTCATAATGCTAACTAGATGAGTTAGAATCAGACCTTCTCATGAATATTACCTTACATCCCATCTCTTTGCCATTGGCTTTCCATGTATTGTAACAACCCTCTGTGTCCCTCCCGCGCTCCCAGCTGACTTTGGCATGGATGACCGTGAGATGATGAGGGTAGAGGGGGGCTTTGAAGAGGACATCATCCATGGAGCGACAGCCTCTAATCTGCTGCTGGAGGCAGAGCCTGGGCCTGCTCACCTGCCGGACAAGTCCAACCACCTGGAGTACGACGACTTTGGAGACACTATGGAGAACAACGAAGGAGGAATGCTGGGTAGGGAGGAGGAGGGGGGAGGGTGCTGGGAGGGGAGAATGCTGGCGGGGAGGGTGCTGGGAGGGTGCTGGGAGGGCTGGGAGGATGCTGGGGGGATGGGGAGGGGGTGCTGGGAGGGGGAGAATGCTGGGAGGGGCTGGGAGAGATGCTGGGATGGAGGGGCTGGGAGGGGAGAATGCTGGGATGGAGGGTGCTGGGAGGGGGAGAATGCTGGGATGGAGGGTGCTGGGAGGGGAGAATGCTGGGATGGAGGGTGGATGCTGGGAGGGAGGGTGCTGGGATGGGGGGCTGGGAGGAGGGTGCTGGGAGGGGGAGAATGCTGGGATGGAGGGTGCTGGGATGCTGGGATGGAGGGTGCTGGGAGGGGGAGAATGCTGGGATGGAGGGGCTGGGAGGGTGCTGGGATGGGGGGTGCTGGGAGAGAATGCTGGGATGGAGGGGGGGGGTGCTGGGAGGGTAGGAGGATGGGGGGAGGGGGATGGAGGGTGGGAGGGAATGCTGGGGGGTGGTGCTGGGAAACTGCTCTTAGTGTTGACTATCTGTGCTCTTAGGGAGGGGAATGCTGGGAAACCGCCCCATAGTGTTGACTGTATCTGTGCTCAAAGCTGTGTGTTTATGTGAAGGATTAATATAGTACTATTCTAAATTCAGTGATGCGATGACGGCAGTCTATGTGTTATCGCCCCCCTCCAAATGGTTTGTCCCGGAGCCTGAACCGTGTGTTGTCTCGTTTGTCCAGTGGATAAACTACTGTCCCAGGAGGATGGGGGTGGTATATTTGACGACCCTCCAGCCATCACAGAGAGCGTGATTCCCCCAGACCATGGAGACGATGAGGACGACTTCGACAACCTACAGTCACGTACGTTCATTACCCAGACCGATGTCGTCATTTAATAAAATCTGTTGATCTTTCTCTCTTTCTGGGATAACATGTCAGTGTGTTGTTCATTGGGGCGTACCGTAGCAAATACGTTTCCCAGCAGAAAACAAACACCTGTGTTCTCATTTGACAAGTTCAGGTTGTACCTCCCTGTTTCAAAACGTTTTCTCCCAACTGAACACTACCCGGATCACAAGCTTGTGCGTTTGGTCAATCGATAACAATTCACCATTTTAAAATGACCTATAAGCGTGTTATCGATTAACCTTGACACCATTAAAACGGACCTAGAAACGTATTATTATCGATTTGATCTTGACACCATTAAAACGGACCTAGAAGATAATTACTGCGGTCATCACTCCTACTGTGTGTATTAAGATGTGTTGTTGTCCCACAGCGGGTCCAGACAGTCCCGACTCCGGCCCAGTCGAGCCCCTGCCGGCCATGCAGGACCAGACGGAGCAGACCACTCTGGTCCACAATGAGGAGGAGGCTTTTGCCTTGGAGCCCATTGACATCACTGGTGAGCAGCTCTCCTCTGTCAGAATAGTGGAGAAACACAACCAAAACCATTTCTCTCAGCTTGTCTGGTGAGCAGCTCTCCTCTGTCAGAATAGTGGAGAAACACAACCAAAACCACTTCTCTCAGCTTGTCTGGTGAGCAGCTCTCCTCTGTCAGAATAGTGGAATTCTCTCAGCTTGTCTGGTGAGCAGCTCTCCTCTGTCAGAATAGTGGAGAAACACAACCAAAACCATTTCTCTCAGCTTGTCTGGTGAGCAGCTCTCCTCTGTCAGAATAGTGGAGAAACACAACCAAAACCATTTCTCTCAGCTTGTCTGGTGAGCAGCTCTCCTCTGTCAGAATAGTGGAGAAACACAACCAAAACCACTTCTCTCAGCTTGTCTGGTGAGCAGCTCTCCTCTGTCAGAATAGTGGAGAAACACAACCAAAACCACTTCTCTCAGCTTGTCTGGTGAGCAGCTCTCCTCTGTCAGAATAGTGGAGAAACACAACCAAAACCACTTCTCTCAGCTTGTCTGGTGAGCAGCTCTCCTCTGTCAGAATAATGGAGAAACACAACCAAAACCATTTCTCTCAGCTTGTCTGGTGAGCAGCTCTCCTCTGTCAGAATAGTGGAGAAACACAACCAAAACCACTTCTCTTTCATTGACTGTTAAAATGTAAATCTGCTATAAATACAAACGCTGTGAAAAAGTATTTGCCCCCTTTTCTGATTAAAAACTAAATTATTGTTATTATTTTTAAATTATAAAATTATTTTTGTGTGCATATTACTGATACTGAATTATCAGATCTTCAACCCAAACCTAATATTAGATAAAGGGGAACCTGAGTTCACAAATAACAAGGAAAGGGTATACTTATTTTTATTAATAACAAATTTATGCAATACCCAATTCCCCTCGTGGGGAAAACAGGTCATTCCCCCCTCTTGCACTAACTGGTTGTGCCACCTTTTAGCAGCAATGACTTCCTGTAGTTGTTGATCAGTCTCTCACATCTCTGTGGAGGAATTCTGGCCCGTTCTTCCATGCAGAACCCCTTTAACTCAGCCACATTTGTGGATTTTCAATCGTGGAACTGCTCGTTTCAAGTCCTGCCACAACTTCTCAAATTGGGATTAGGTCTGGACTTTGACGAGGCCATTCCAAATCACAGACTGATGGCCTGACATTCTAGAACTCTCTGGTACAGAGACATTCTAGAACTCTCTGGTACAGAGACATTCTAGAACTCTCTGGTACAGAGACATTCTAGAACCTCTCTGGTACAGAGACATTCTAGAACCTCTCTGGTACAGAGACATTCTAGAACCTCTCTGGTACAGAGACATTCTAGAACCTCTCTGGTACAGAGACATTCTAGAACCTCTCTGGTACAGAGACATTCTAGAACCTCTCTGGTACAGAGACATTCTAGAACCTCTCTGGTACAGAGACATTCTAGAACCTCTCTGGTACAGAGACATTCTAGAACCTCTCTGGTACAGAGACATTCTAGAACCTCTCTGGTACAGAGACATTCTAGAACCTCTCTGGTACAGAGACATTCTAGAACCTCTCTGGTACAGAGACATTCTAGAACCTCTCTGGTACAGAGACATTCTAGAACCTCTCTGGTACAGAGACATTCTAGAACCTCTCTGGTACAGAGACATTCTAGAACCTCTCTGGTACAGAGACATTCTAGAACCTCTCTGGTACAGAGACATTCTAGAACCTCTCTGGTACAGAGACATTCTAGAACCTCTCTGGTACAGAGACATTCTAGAACCTCTCTCGGTCTGTGGCGGAAGAAAACAAATGTTAAAGAAATAGGGATTTTTGGTCATTGGTGGGAAAATGGCATCTACACTTCTCTGTCCAGTGAAAGAGACCAAGGCGAAGAGGAAGAGGAAGCTGATTGTCGACAACCTGAAAGAGCTGGACAGTAAGTCGATCCGCGCCCAGCTCAGCGACTACTCGGACATCGTGACCACGTTGGACCTGGCCCCTCCCACCAAGAAGCTGATGATGTGGAAAGAGACCGGAGGAGTGGAGAAACTCTTCTCTCTCCCCGCACAGCCGCTCTGGAACAGCAAACTGCTGAAGGTAAGAGACGGGAGGAGATCAACGCACAGCCGCTCTGGAACAGCAAACTGCTGAAGGTAAGAGACGGGAGGAGATCAACGCACAGCCGCTCTGGAACAGCAAACTGCTGAAGGTAAGAGACGGGAGGAGATCAACGCACAGCCGCTCTGGAACAGCAAACTGCTGAAGGTAAGAGACGGGAGGAGATCAACGCACAGCCGCTCTGGAACAGCAAACTGCTGAAGGTAAGAGACGGGCTCTGGAGGAGGAGATCAACGCACAGCCGCTCTGGAACAGCAAACTGCTGAAGGTAAGAGACGGGAGGAGATCAACACACAGCTTTAGTCTGGAGGGGGTAAAGACACAGCTTTAGTCTGGATGGAGGGGGAGAACACAGCTTTACTCTGGAGGGAGAGACGGGTGAACACAGCTTTAGTCTGGAGGGTGAAGACACAGCTTTAGTCTGGATGGAGGGGGTGAACACAGCTTTAGTCTGGGTGGAGGGGCTTTAGTGGACACAGCTTTAGTCTGGATGGAGGGGTGAACACAGCTTTAGTCTGGAGGAGGGGACACAGCTGAAGACACAGCTTTAGTCTGGATGGAGGGTGAGGGGCTTTAGTCTGGATGGACAGACGGCTTTAGTCTGGAGGAGGGGGTGAACAGACAGCTTTAGTCTGGATGGAGGGGTGAACAGACAGCTTTAGTCTGGATGGAGGGGGTGAACAGACAGCTTTAGTCTGGATGGAGGGGGTGAACAGACAGCTTTAGTCTGGATGGAGGGGTGAACAGACAGCTTTAGTCTGGATGGAGGGGGTGAACAGACAGCTTTAGTCTGGATGGAGGGGACAGCTGAACAGACAGCTTTAGTCTGGATGGAGGGGGTGAACAGACAGCTTTAGTCTGGATGGAGGGGGTGAACAGACAGCTTTAGTCTGGATGGAGGGGGTGAACAGACAGCTTTAGTCTGGATGGAGGGGGTGAACAGACAGCTTTAGTCTGGATGGAGGGGGTGAACAGACAGCTTTAGTCTGGATGGAGGGGGTGAACAGACAGTTTAGTCTGGATGGAGGGGGTGAACAGACAGCTTTAGTCTGGATGGAGGGGTGAACAGACAGCTTTAGTCTGGATGGAGGGGTGAACAGACAGCTTTAGTCTGGATGGAGGGGGTGAACAGACAGCTTTAGTCTGGATGGAGGGGTGAACAGACAGCTTTAGTCTGGATGGAGGGGGTGAACAGACAGCTTTAGTCTGGAGGAGGGGGTGAAGAGACAGCTTTAGTCTGGATGGGGGGGGTGAAGACAGCTTTAGTCTGGATGGAGGGGTGAACACAGCTTTAGTCTGGATGGAGGGGTGAAGAGACAGCTTTAGTCTGGATGGAGGGGTGAACAGACAGCTTTAGTCTGGATGGAGGGGGTGAACAGACAGCTTTAGTCTGGATGGAGGGGGTGAACGGACAGCTTTAGTCTGGATGGAGGGGGTGAACTTTAGTCTGGATGGAGGGGTGAACGGACAGCTTTAGTCTGGATGGAGGGGGTGAACAGACAGCTTTAGTCTGGAGGAGGGGGTCTGGATGTCTGGAGGGGGGGTGAACACACAGCTTTAGTCTGGATGGAGGGGTGAACACACAGCTTTAGTCTGGATGGAGGGGGTGAACACACAGCTTTAGTCTGGATGGAGGGGTGAACACACAGCTTTAGTCTGGATGGAGGGGTGAACACACAGCTTTAGTCTGGATGGAGGGGGTGAACACACAGCTTTAGTCTGGAGGGGGGTGAACAGACAGCTTTAGTCTGGAGAGGGGGTGAACACACAGCTTTAGTCTGGATGGGGGGTGAACACACAGCTTTAGTCTGGATGGAGGGGTGAACACACAGCTTTAGTCTGGATGGAGGGGTGAACACACAGCTTTAGTCTGGATGGAGGGGTGAACACACAGCTTTAGTCTGGATGGAGGGGTGAACACACAGCTTTAGTCTGGATGGAGGGGTGAACACACAGCTTTAGTCTGGATGGAGGGGTGAACACACAGCTTTAGTCTGGAGGAGGGGGTGAACACACAGCTTTAGTCTGGATGGAGGGGGTGAACACACAGCTTTAGTCTGGAGGAGGGGGATGAACAGACAGCTTTAGTCTGGATGGAGGGGGATGAACACACAGCTTTAGTCTGGATGGAGGGGTGAACACACAGCTTTAGTCTGGATGGAGGGGGATGAACAGACAGCTTTAGTCTGGATGGAGGGGGTGAACAGACAGCTTTAGTCTGGATGGAGGGGGTGAACACACGGCTTTAGTCTGGGTGGAGGGGGTGAACGTGTCGGAGATCTCATTAACTGTTGGGACACCGGAAGTTGAATGGGTTTTTAACTGAAATATGTCCTGTGTTGTCAGATGTTTACGCGCTGCCTGACTCCCCTGGTGCCCGACGAGATGAGGAAGAGGAGGAAGGGAGGAGAGGCTGATAGTCTGGATGAGTTCCTGAAGGACCTGGAGAACCCCGAGGTGCCCAGAGAGGAGGCTCTGTCTGGCAGGGATGTTATTGGTAAGTTACCTTCAGCCTCCCACCCCTTATATACTAACCCCAGAGAGGAGGCTTTCTCCCTGTCTCACCCCTCATATACTAACCCCAGAGAGGAGGCTTTCTCCCTGTCTCACCCCTCATATACTAACCCCAGAGAGGAGGCGTTCTCCCTGTCTCACCCCTCATATACTAACCCCAGAGAGGAGGCTGTCTCACCCCTCATATACTAACCCCAGAGAGGAGGCTGTCTCACCCCTCATATACTAACCCCAGAGAGGAGGCTGTCTCACCCCTCATATACTAACCCCAGAGAGGAGGCTGTCTCACCCCTCATATACTAACCCCAGAGAGGAGGCTGTCTCACCCCTCATATACTAACCCCAGAGAGGAGGCTGTCTCACCCCTCATATACTAACCCCAGAGAGGAGGCTGTCTCACCCTCATATACTAACCCCAGAGAGGAGGCTGTCTCACCCCTCATATACTAACCCCAGAGAGGAGGCTGTCTCACCCCTCATATACTAACCCCAGAGAGGAGGCTGTTTAACCCCTCATATACTAACCCCAGAGAGGAGGCTGTCTCACCCCTCATATACTAACCCCAGAGAGGAGGCTGACTCACCCCTCATATACTAACCCCAGAGAGGAGGCTGCCAACCCTGTGTCTCTCACTCTCCTCAGACCAGACCTGTCATTATCAAACCAACCCTGTGTCTCTCTTTCTCTCTCTCTCTCAGACCAGACCATCATGGAGGAACCCAGTATGCTGCAGGCCTCAGCCATGGAGGGAAGTAGGACCACCCTGGATGAGACTGTCATGCCACCACCGTCCACCCCACACGGACTCAAACACAAGGAGGCTGGCCTGCCTGTGAGTACTACTGCTTTCATTCAGGGGGCTGGCCTGCCTGTGAGTACTGCTGCTTTCATTCAGGGGGCTGGCCTGCCTGTGAGTACTACTGCTTTCATTCAGGAGGCTGGCCTGCCTGTGAGTACTGCTGCTTTCATTCAGGGGGCTGGCCTGCCTGTGAGTACTACTGCTTTTATTCAGGAGGCTGGCCTGCTTGTGAGTACTACTGCTTTTATTCAGGGGGCTGGCCTGCCTGTGAGTACTACTGCTTTCATTCAGGAGGCTGGCCTGCCTGTGAGTACTACTGCTTTCATTCAGGGGCTGGCCTGCCTGTGAGTACTACTGCTTTCATTCAGGGGGCTGGCCTGCCTGTGAGTACTACTGCTTTCATTCAGGGGCTGGCCTGCCTGTGAGTACTACTGCTTTTATTCAGGAGGCTGGCCTGCCTGTGAGTACTACTGCTTTTATTCAGGGGCTGGCCTGCCTGTGAGTACTGCTGCTTTTATTCAGGGGCTGGCCTGCCTGTGAGTACTACTGCTTTTATTCAGGAGGCTGGCCTGCCTGTGAGTACTACTGCTTTTATTCAGGAGGCTGGCCTGCCTGTGAGTACTACTGCTTTCATTCAGGAGGCTGGCCTGCCTGTGAGTACTACTGCTTTTATTCAGGGGCTGGCCTGCCTGTGAGTACTACTGCTTTTCAGGAGGCTGGCCTGCCTGTGAGTATTCAGGGGGCTGGCCTGCCTGTGAGTACTACTGCTTTCATTCAGGAGGCTGGCCTGCCTGTGAGTACTACTGCTTTCATTCAGGGGGGCTGGCCTATCAGGTGGCCTGCCTGTGAGTACTACTGCTTTCATTCAGGGGGCTGGCCTGCTTGTGAGTACTGCTGCTTTCATTCAGGGGCTGGCCTGCCTGTGAGTACTGCTGCTTTCATTCAGGGGGATGGCCTGCCTGTGAGTACTGCTGCTTTCATTCAGGAGGCTGGGCCTATCAGCCCCCCACTGCTGTTATAGTTGATTGGGATATCTGCCCCCCCTGCTGTTACAGGAGACTGGGATATCAGGGGCTGGCCTGCCTGTTAGTACTTGATTTCATTCAGCCCCCTGGCCTGCTGTTACAGGAGACTGCCTGTGATACTATGCTTTTATTCAGGAGGCTGGCCTGCCTGTTATAGTTGATTTCATTCAGCCCCCCCCCACTGCTGTTATAGTTGGTTGGGATATCAGCCCTCCCCCATATGGATATGGAACAACCAGCCAGCAATGGAATCATTCATGTTTTGCCCATTTCCTGTGACTAGTTATCTTACCTACTGTAGTCGAATGCACCGAGTTAAGTCTCTGAATCAGAGCATCTGCTAAATTGACATAATGTTAAACGATGTGCCTATTCAACAACCAGTAATGAAATGGTTGATGTTTTGTCTTACCTCTGACTTGTTCTGGTGTGTGAATCCAACAACCCTCTCTCGTCTCGTCCATTTAGATGGGAGCCCAGGAGCCTCAGGCTGATCTCTCAGTCCTCTCGTTAGCTCAGGCTGATCAGTCGGTCCTCTCCATGGCCCAGGTAGACCTGCCCCCAGAGGAGAGCCTCAACCTCACACAGCTGGTCCCTGAGCTGGATCTGCTAGACAAGGAGAAGAAGGACAAGGATGACAGTGATGAGGAGGTGAGTGGTGGCAACTTACCATCGGAGAGGGTTTATACGGGGGGGTGGGTAGAGACCTGGGGGGTTGGGGGCTGGCCTGGGTAGAGACCTGGGGGGAGGCTGGGGGTGGGTGGGTACTACTGCCTGGGGGAGGCTGGGCCTAGAGACCTGGGGGTTGGGGAGGTGGGTGAGGCCTACTGGGGGGAGGTGGGCCTGAGACCTGGGGGGTTGGGGAGGTGGGTAGAGGCCTGGGGGAGGTTGGGGAGGTGGGTAGAGACCTGGGGGGGCTGGGGAGGAGGTAGAGACCTGGGGGCCTGCCTGGTGGGTAGAGACCTGGGGGGTTGGGGAGGTGGGTAGAGACCTCAGGGGGTTGGGGGCTGTTAGGTGGGTAGAGACCTGGGGGAGGTGGGTAGAGACCCCCACTGCTGTTGGGGAGGTGGGTAGAGACCTGGGGGGTTGGGGAGGTGGGTAGAGACTGGGGGGAGGGAGCCCCCCACTGGGGAGGTGGGGGGTAGAGACCTGGGGGGGGGGAGGATAGGGTAGAGACCATGGGGGGGGGGTTAGGGGGTAGAGACCTGGGGGGGAGGGGAGGTGGGGAGATGGGGACATAATGTTGGGGAGGTGGGTAGAGACCAGGGGGGTTGATGGAGGGGAGGTTCTGGGTAGAGACCTGGGGGGTTGGGGAGGTGGGCCCAGGAGACCTGGGGAGGGTAGGGTAGAGACCTGGGGAGGAGGGGAGGGGGTAGAGACCTGGGGGGTTGGGGAGGTGGGTTGAGACCTGGGGGGGTGGGGAGGTGGGTAGAGACCTGGGGGGTAGGTGGGTAGACCTGGGGGTTGGGGAGGTGGGTAGAGACCTGGGGGGGGTAGGAGGGAGTGGGGGAGGTGGGTAGAGGACCTGGGGGGGAAGGACAAGGATGGTGGGTAGAGGCCTGGGGGGAAGATGGGGGGTGGGTAGAGACCTGGGGGGGGGAGGTGGGTAGAGGTGGGGAGTTGGGGAGGTGGGTAGAGACCTGGGGGGGGGTGGGTAGAGACCTGGGGGGTTGGGGAGACTGGGGAGGTGGGTTGAGACCTGGGGGGTAGGACTGGGGAGGGGAGGGTAGAGACCTGGGGGGGGAGGTGGGTAGAGGTTGGAGGTGGGTAGAGACCTGGGGGGTTGGGGAGGTGGGTAGAGACCTGGGGGGCTTGGGGAGGTGGGTAGAGACCTGGGGGGTTGGGGAGGTGGGTAGAGACCTGGGGGGGGGGGGGAGGTGGGTAGAGACCTGGGGGGGGTTGGGGAGGTGGGTAGAGACCTGGGGGGTTGGGGAGGTGGGTAGACCTGGGGGGTTGGGGAGGTGGGTAGAGACCTGGGGGTTGTGGGTAGAGACCTGGGGGGGGTTGGGGGGGGGTTGGTGGGTAGAGACTGGGGGTAGGGGTAGAGACCTGGGGGGTTGGGGAGGTGGGTAGAGACCTGGGGGGGGGTGGGTAGAGACCTGGGGGGTTGGGGAGGTGGGTAGAGACTGGGGGTTGGGGGCTGGGGGAGGGGAGGGTAGAGACTGGGGGTTGGGGTGGGTAGAGACCTGGGGGTTGGGGGGAGGGGAGGGTAGAGACTGGGGGGTGGGTAGAGACCTGGGGGTTGGGGAGGAGGGTAGAGACTGTGGGGGGGGGGGTAGAGACCTGGGGGTTGGGGAGGAGGGTAGAGACTGGGGGGGGTAGAGGGTAGAGACCTGGGGGTTGGGGGAGGAGGGGAGAGACTGGGGGTGGGTAGAGACTGGGGGGAGGGGGGGAGGGTAGAGACTGGGGGGGGGGTAGGGTACTGGGGGGAGGGGAGTGGGGGGAGGAGGGTAGAGACTGGGGGGGGGGAGGGTAGAGACCTGGGGAGGAGGAGGGGACTGGGGAGGAGGGGAGTAGAGACTGTGGGGGGGGAGGAGGGTAGAGACTGGGGGGGGAGGAGAGGGGAGGAGAGTAGAGACTGGGGAGGAGGGGAGGAGAGTAGAGACTGGGGAGGAGGGGAGGAGGGTAGAGACTGGGGAGGAGGGGAGGAGAGTAGAGACTGGGGAGGAGGGAGGGGAGGGTAGAGACTGGGGGGAGGGGAGGGTAGACTGGGGGGGTTGGGTAGAGGCCTGGGGAGGTTAGGGTAGAGATGGGGAGGAGGGGAGGGTAGGTAGAGACTGGGGGGGTAGGTAGAGACCTGGGGGTTAGAGACCTGGGGGGATGGGGGGGGTAGAGACTGGGGGGTAGAGACTGGGGTAGAGACTGGGGGTTAGGAGGGGGGTAGAGACCTGGGGAGGGGGGAGGGAGAGACTGGGGAGGAGGGGGGAGGGTAGAGACCTGGGGGAGGAGGGTAGAGACCTGGGGGAGGGAAGGGTAGAGACCTGGGGGAGGGGGTAGAGACCTGGGGGTAGGGTAGAGACCTGGGGGTAGGTAGAGACTGGGGGGAGGGGAGGGTAGAGACCTGGGGGGAGGGGAGGTAGAGACTGGGGGGGGGGAGGGTAGGTAGAGACTGGGGGAGGGTAGAGACTGGGGGGTGGGGAGGGGGAGGGTAGAGACTGGGGGTGGGTAGAGACCTGGGGGGGGGGAGGGGGAGGACGGGAGGGTAGAGACTGGGGGGGGGGGAGGGGAGGGTAGAGACTGGGGGTAGATGGTAGAGACCTGGGGGATGGGGGGGAGGGTAGAGACTGGGGGTGGGTAGAGACCTGGGGGTTGGGGGAGGGTAGAGACTGGGGGTGGGTAGAGACCTGGGGGTTGGGAGGAGGAGAGAGACTGGGGAGGGTAGAGACTGGGGGGTGGGGGAGGAGGGGAGGGTAGAGACTGGGGAGGTGGGTAGAGACTGGGGGGGAGGGTAGAGACTGGGGGGTAGGTAGAGACTGGGGAGGAGGGTAGAGACTGGGGGGGGCTAGTGATGTAACTGATTAGAGGTTAAGATCAGAAGATGTAAAGACTGTTTATTTTTTTATGTCGTCACACTTGGGGTCAACTTGAACCGTAGCTTCATAAACACGTCAACAATGTGACCTCAACTGGCCTGATGGAAAAGTTACATTTGTGGGAAATACACATCTATGATACCTTTGGAGATGAATGGACTGTGTCCAGCCACCTTGAGGTCCTGCATGTTTTCAGAGTGTGTGTGTGTGTGTGTGTGTGTGTGCAGGAGGAGGAGGGTGATCCAACTCAGGACCAGGAGGAGAAGAGGTGGAACAAGAGGACCCAGCAGATGCTGCATGGCCTTCAGGTAAACAAATATCCTGTTGTTCACTTCTTCAAGTAAACAAACAAACAAACTATGCTAATGTTCTGTTGGAAATTAGAGGTACAGAATATTACATTTCCATGTGGAAAATTGCTATAATGGAAAACGGGTCGTTGGAGAATATCTGATGTCTACATCTGATAATATCTGGTCGGTCTGTTGTCTAGCTGGTTGGTCGACCCCCTGGGTCGGTCTGTTATCTGGTTGGTCGACCCCCTGGGTCGGTCTGTTATCTAGCTGGACGACCCCCTGGGTCGGTCTGTTATCTGGTTGAACAGACCATTGATCAGTAAGGTGACCGTCTCTCTGTTCTCTCCTCTCTACAGCGAGTCATGGCCAAGACGGGAGCCGAGCAGGTCAGCTTGTTGGAGCTGTGCCGAGACAACAACAAGAAGCAGGCGGCCGCCAAGTTCTACAGTTTCCTGGTTCTGAAGAAACAGCAGGCCATCGAGCTCAACCAGACCGAGCCTTACAGTGACATCATCGCTACAGCCGGACCAAGATTCCACCTGGTTTAGACACTGCCTGAGGTCCAAATAGCACTGGTTCCTATACAGCGCCCTACTTTTGACCAGAGCCTTTATAGGGTTCTGGGCAAAAGTAGTGCACTATATAGGGAATATGGTGCCATTTGGAAATGTCTTTTTCACTATTTTTATGTATGTTTTAGGTTTTTTTTTTGACATTTTTTTTTTTGGGTGGGGGGGGGGATCCTAAATGCTAACTTTGAAAAGGATTGTACTGTATCTACCACCAACTGAATCATGCAGTATTGTTGTTTTTTTTAAGTGAGAAATGCATTTATCCAGTATATTTATATTTCCTGTCAAGCTCCTTTTATTTTTCATTTTGTAAAGCTTTCCGACCACACTAGTTTTGTTTTTTGGGGGGGGGTTTGGAACAATACAATGTCCCCACTGCTCTGTAACGGTCAAATTCATCAAAAGATTCATCAAATTTTAGTCTCCAATCAAGAATTCCCCCTCACAAAAAATTGTGTTTGAACATTTGTCTTTCATGCTATATACATGCTGTTTCCAGGCACTGTTACATCATGAGAGAAATGGAATAAGTGCTCTTCACCGCAAGTTCTTCTTCGTCGTGGCACTTGACATTAAAATCCTGGTTTTCTTTAAAATAAAAAATGTGTTTTTACAGGTTGTTATTTCTGTTGATAAAATTGGCTATATTACGACTAGCATTGAATTGTATTGTTTAGGTGTATAATAATGCCCATTTATTCCCGTTGCGTTTTGTACCGGTTATTTCTGTTGATAAATTGGCTATATTACGACTAGCATTGTATTGTTTAGGTGTATAATAATGCCCATTTATTCCCGTTGCGTTTTGTACCTCCACAAGCTATTTTGGTTGTTGCATAAAGAAACTAGATGCTTGTACATGTTTTTAAGTCTTATGGTTAACTAGCTGTTGTGATACTTCTGTAAAGAATTTGAAATAAAAGTGTTTTAATTACCTGGTTGTACACTCTGAACCATTCAGTCTGGTGAAATGACATCAAGAATATGTTCCAGAAAGCAAGATCAATGGTTTGGTCCAGCTGACTGTTCAAAATGGTTTGGTCCAGCTGACTGTTTAAAATGGTTTGGCCCAGCTGACTGTTCAAAATGGTTTGGTCCAGCTGACTGTTCAAAATGGTTTGGCCCAGCTGACTGTTCAAAATGGTTTGGTCCAGCTGACTGTTCAAAATGGTTTGGTCCAGCTGACTGTTCAAAATGACTTGGTCCAGCTGACTGTTCAAAATGACTTGGTCCAGCTGACTGTTCAAAATGACTTGGTCCAGCTGACTGTTCAAAATGACTTGGTCCAGCTGACTGTTCAAAATGACTTGGTCCAGCTGACTGTTCAAAATGGACTGTTCAAAATGACTTGGTCCAGCTGACTGTTCAAAATGGTTTGGCCCAGCTGACTGTTCAAAAGACTTGGTCCAGCTGACTGTTCAAAATGACTTTCAAAATGGCTCAGCTGACTGTTCAAAATGACTTGGCCCAGCTGACTGTTCAAAATGACTTGGTCCAGCTGACTGTTCAAAATGGTTTGGCTCAGCTGACTGTTCAAAATGGTTTGGCCCAGCTGACTGTTCAAAATGGTTTGGCTTGGCAGCTGACTGTTCAAAATGGCTTGGTCCAGCTGACTGTTCAAAATGACTTGGTCCAGCTGACTGTTCAAAATGGTTTGGTCCAGCTGACTGTTCAAAATGACTTGGTCCAGCTGACTGTTCAAAATGACTTGGTCCAGCTGACTGTTCAAAATGACTTGGTCCAGCTGACTGTTCAAAATGACTTGGTCCAGCTGACTGTTCAAAATGACTTGGCCCAGCTGACTGTTCAAAATGACTTTAAATTATTTAATCTTTTAGAGAAATGTGGACTTAAAATAACTGACTTGAGGGCAAGTTGAGGCTAACTTAAAGGGATGCTTAAATATTTTGGCAATGAAGCCTTTTTACATATTTCCTCAGTCATTTTTATGTCTGTGCAGTTTGAAATAAAATTGTATTTGTCACGTATGCAATAAAATAAAAAATAAAAAAGGAAGTTGCTAACTAGCGTTAGCGCATTGAATGGAAGTCTATGGGAACAGCTAGCATGCTTGCTTCATACTGGACACAGTCTGAGACATAAAAATGGTGTCCACAAGTTAATCTGACTGGGGAAGAAGATAAAGGGCTTCATTGCCAAAATCTCGAGGTATCCCTTTAATAATCCTGCTGTTTAGAATACAACACCAGTTGACACTCGTGACTCCCGACAAAACAGCTTAAAACCCGCCAGCTGTATGTTAATTATGTTGCTGTTAAGCCGCGACTCTGTGAAACATAAGATATTAATCAAATGTATTTATAAAGCCCTTCTTACATCAGCTGATATCTCAAAGTGCTGTACAGAAACCCAGCCTTAAACCCCCAAACAGCAAGCAATGCAGGTGTAGAAGCACGGTGGCTAGGAAAAACTCCATAGAAAGGCCAAAACCTAGGAAGAAACCTAGAGAGGAACCAGGCTATGAGGGGTGGAGATTATAAACCTAGAGAGGAACCAGGCTATGAGGGGTGGCCAGTCCTCTTCTGGCTGTGCCGGGTGGAGATTATAACAGAACAAGATGTTCAAATGTTCATAAATGACCAGCAGGATCAGATAATAATCACAGTAGTTGCCGAGGGTGCAACAAGTCAGCACCTCAGGAGTAAATGTCAGTTGGCTTTTCATAGCTCATTAGAGTATCTCTACCGCTCCTGCTGTCTCTAGAGAGTTGAAAACAGCAGGTCTGGGACAGGTAGCACGTTCGGTGAACAGGTCGGTTCCATAGCCACAGGCAGAACAGTTGAAACTGGAGCAGCAGCACGACCAGGTGGACTGGGGACAGCAAGGAGTCATCATGCCAGATAGTCCTGAGGCATGGTCCTAGGGCTCAGGTTCTCCTAGAGAGAGAAAGAAAGAGAGAATTAGAGAGAGCATACTTAAATTCCCACAGGACACCGGATAAGACAGGAGAAGTACTCCAGATATAACAGACTGACCCTAGCCCCCCGACACATAAACTACTGCAGCATAAATACTGGAGGCTGAGACGGGAGGGGTCAGGAGACACTGTGGCCCCATCCGATGATACCCCCGGACAGGGCCAAACAGGCAGGATATAACCCCACCCACTTTGCCAAAGCACAGCCCCCACACCACTAGAGGGATATCTTCAACCACCAACTTACCATCCTGAGACAAGTTTTTAATGTCCCGTTGGTAGGATATACGTGCTCGTCTATTTGATTCTACGTTGGCTAATAGGACCGATGGTAAATGTAGATCACCCTCTTTGAGACGGATCCTTACAAGGCACCCGGACCGTCGTCCACGATATCTCCGTCTTTTCCTCCTGCGAAATACGGGGATGAGGGCCCTGTTGGGGATGACGTCATCGTTTCCGTCCGACTCTTTGAAGAATTCCTCCAGTACGAGGTGAGTAATCGCTGCCCTGATATCAAGAAGCTCTTTTCGGTCATAAGACACCACGTCAGAAACGTTATGTACAAAATAAGTGACAAATAACGCAAAAAATAAATCCATTTTAAATCCATTCAGCCCCTTTTCCTCTCCTCCTTCCTTTCATCCTTCCTTCCTTCCTTCCTTCCTTCCTTCCTTCCTCTCTCTCTCTCTCTCCATCTCTTCTCTTCATAACAGTAGAGGCAAAGCCCTCTAAAGAGGTGGAGACCACAGTGGGACCACACGCTGACACATTATTCCACTCATCCAATCTGTCTCTTAGCAACCCCTCCATCTTGTTGTGTCATTCTGGCACATCGAAGAATTCCTCCAGTACGGGGTGAGTAATCGCTGCCCTGATATCCAGAAGCTCTTTTCGGTCATAAGACACCGCGTCAGAAACATTATGTACAAAATAAGTGACAAATAAAGAAAAAATAAATACATATCGGTTACGGGGTCGTAAAACGACAACCATGTCCTTTGGCGTCATTATTATGCAGTGTCTAAGGCACTGCATCTCAGTGCAAGAGGCGTCATTACAGTCCCTGGTTCGAATCCAGGCTGAATCACATCCGGCCGTGATTGGGAGTCCCAAAGGCGGAGTACAATCGGCCCAGCGTCGTCCGGAGTAGGCAGTCATTGTAAATAAGAATTTGTTCTTAACTGACTTGCCTCGTTAAATAAAAAGCTTACATTTAAAACGGCAACATCTTCTCTATTGCCCCATGGCAAAATGTGTACAATTGCAGGAAATTAACTCTAAAACGTATTTTTTTCCTAACCGCTGTCAAGGGAGGGGGGGGGGCTGCTAAAATGTTTTGATCGCTGGGGGTGGGGGAAACTAAATGATGCTTTGGGCCCCAAAAGGCTCGTGAACGGCACAAGACAATTTACTGTTATAAAGTATAGAAAGGAGAGAGGTTGAAGATCTTTTCCTCATGAAATGAATTATGTGATGGCAGCAATAAATCAATAACATCGTGTTTGAACTACTTACTGTATGTATGTAGATATGACTGTATCCAGTCTCTGAATAATGGCTCTACACTCGGAACTATTTATTATGTAACCATTTACCCCAAGCGTAGAAAGCCGGTGCACCATGTCCCACCCTCTCTTTCCTCCCTCTTCTTTTCCCGGCGTGTTTCAGAATGGCTACTCGCAAGGAAACACCGTCGACACCAACCGCCCCAATGGCTTCCACGTCTCCGGGAGCAACTTTAGATTCACCCGTGAAACAGATTCAGATCGAAGGGCTGGTGAGTTAAATACGAGGTTATTTCTGTCCGTTTTTGGAGGCTGTGCGACCCGGATAGACTGGCTGGAAAGTGTGGCTATGCTAGTTAGCTTTAGCATCATGGCGGACACAAGCGGGATGTATGGAATGTGTCCTGTTAAATGTGGTTGGATAGTATCGTTGTCTGGACCATTTTTGTTGTTGTTGTTGTTGTTGTTGTTGTTGTTGTTGTTGTGACAATAAAAAGCCAGATTGACCAGACATTAACACCAGGGTCTTGTTGCTAATGTTAAATGTGGTTAGTACTGCCATACTGTGTTGAATCTTCTCTAGTCATCTTGTCTCAAGAGGACCACAATGGAAATAATCCCGTTAACCTCGATTTTATTCATGTTCATGTATAAGGTTTTTAAGTTTTATGTGTGCTTGTTTAAAAAAAAAATTATTATTATTATTATAAAAAATTATTATTTTTTTCATGTAGAAAAGGATCAGTGACCAGTGACGTCACTCCTGCCATATGGCTGAAAATCCATCTCAAGCTATGTGGTTTAACAGGGGTGGACAAAAGTACCCCGTCTTCAAACTTGAGTAAATGTAGACCTCTTAAAAGAAAATGACTCAAGTAAAAGTCACCCAGTAAAATACTATTAGAGGTAAAGTCTAAAAGCATTTGGTTTAAAATGTACCCAAGTATCAAAAGTTAAAGTAGACATTTAAAATGTCTTATATTTAGAGAACCAGACGACACAATGTTCTTTTTTTAACATTTACAGATAGCCAGGGTCACAGTTCAACTCTCAGACATAATTTACAAACAAAGTGTTTGTGTTTAGTGAGTCCTCCAGATCAGAGGCAGTAGGGATGGACCAGGGATGTTCTCTGTTTAGTGAGTCCTCCAGATCAGAGGCAGTAGGGATGACCAGGGATGTTCTCTGTTTAGTGAGTCCTCCAGATCAGAGACAGTAGGGATGACCAGGGATGTTCTCTGTTTAGTGAGTCCTCCAGATCAGAGGCAGTAGGGATGACCAGGGATGTTCTCTGTTTAGTGAGTCCTCCAGATCAGAGGCAGTAGAGATGACCAGGGAGGTTCTCTGTTTAGTGAGTCCTCCAGATCAGAGGCAGTAGAGATGACCAGGGGTGTTCTCTGTTTAGTGAGTCCTCCAGATCAGAGGCAGTAGGGATGACCAGGGATGATATCTGTTTAGTGAGTCCTCCAGATCAGAGACAGTAGGGATGGACCAGGGATGTTCTCTGTTTAGTGAGTCCTCCAGATCAGAGACAGTAGGGATGACCAGGGATGTTCTCTGTTTAGTGAGTCCTCCAGATCAGAGACAGTAGGGATGGACCAGGGATGTTCTCTGTTTAGTGAGTCCTCCAGATCAGAGGCAGTAGGGATGACCAGGGGTGTTCTCTGTTTAGTGAGTCCTCCAGATCAGAGGCAGTAGGGATGACCAGGGATATTCTCTGTTTAGTGAGTCCTCCAGATCAGAGGCAGTAGGGATGACCAGGGATGTTCTCTGTTTAGTGAGTCCTCCAGATCAGAGGCAGTAGGGATGACCAGGGATGTTCTCTGTTTAGTGAGTCCTCCAGATCAGAGGCAGTAGGGATGACCAGGGATGTTCTCTGTTTAGTGAGTCCTCCAGATCAGAGGCAGTAGGGATGGACCAGGGATATTCTCTGTTTAGTGAGTCCTCCAGATCAGAGGCAGTAGGGATGACCAGGGATATTCTCTGTTTAGTGAGTCCTCCAGATCAGAGGCAGTAGGGATGACCAGGGATGTTCTCTGTTTAGTGAGTCCTCCAGATCAGAGGCAGTAGGGATGACCAGGGATGTTCTCTGTTTAGTGAGTCCTCCAGATCAGAGGCAGTAGGGATGACCAGGGATGTTCTCTGTTTAGTGAGTCCTCCAGATCAGAGGCAGTAGGGATGACCAGGGATGTTCTCTGTTTAGTGAGTCCTCCAGATCAGAGACAGTAGGGATGGACCAGGGATGTTCTCTGTGTTTAGTGAGTCCTCCAGATCAGAGGCAGTAGGGATGACCAGGGATGTTCTCTGTTTAGTGAGTCCTCCAGATCAGAGGCAGTAGAGATGACCAGGGGTGTTCTCTGTTTAGTGAGTCCTCCAGATCAGAGGCAGTAGGGATGGACCAGGGATGTTCTCTGTGTTTAGTGAGTCCTCCAGATCAGAGACAGTAGGGATGACCAGGGATGTTCTCTGTTTAGTGAGTCCTCCAGATCAGAGACAGTAGGGATGACCAGGGATGTTCTCTGTTTAGTGAGTCCTCCAGATCAGAGGCAGTAGGGATGACCAGGGATGTTCTCTGTTTAGTGAGTCCTCCAGATCAGAGGCAGTAGGGATGACCAGGGATGTTCTCTGTTTAGTGAGTCCTCCAGATCAGAGGCAGTAGGGATGACCAGGGACGTTCTCTGTTTAGTGAGTCCTCCAGATCAGAGGCAGTAGGGATGACCAGGGATGTTCTCTGTTTAGTGAGTCCTCCAGATCAGAGGCAGTAGGGACGACCAGCAATGTTCTCTGTTTAGTGAGTCCTCCAGATCAGAGGCAGTAGGGATGACCAGGGATGTTCTCTGTTTAGTGAGTCCTCCAGAGACAGTAGGGATGACAGGGAGTTCTCTGTTTAGTGAGTCCTCCAGATCAGAGGCAGTAGGGATGACCAGGGATGTTCTCTGTTTAGTGAGTCCTCCAGATCAGAGGCAGTAGGGATGACCAGGGATGTTCTCTGTTTAGTGAGTCCTCCAGATCAGAGGCAGTAGGGATGACCAGGGATATGTTCTCTGTTTAGTGAGTCCTCCAGATCAGAGGCAGTAGGGATGACCAGGGATATTCTCTGTTTAGTGAGTCCTCCAGATCAGAGGCAGTAGGGATGGACCAGGGATGTTCTCTGTTTAGTGAGTCCTCCAGATCAGAGGCAGTAGGGATGACCAGGGATGTTCTCTGTTTAGTGAGTCCTCCAGATCAGAGGCAGTAGGGATGACCAGGGATGTTCTCTGTTTAGTGAGTCCTCCAGATCAGAGGCAGTAGGGATGACCAGGGATGTTCTCTGTTTAGGGATGTTCTGTTCTGTTTAGTGAGTCCTCCAGATCAGAGGCAGTAGGGATGACCAGGGATGTTCTCTGTTTAGTGAGTCCTCCAGATCAGAGGCAGTAGGGATGACCAGGGATGTTCTCTGTTTAGTGAGTCCTCCAGATCAGAGGCAGTAGGGATGACCAGGGATGTTCTCTGTTTAGTGAGTCCTCCAGATCAGAGGCAGTAGGGATGACCAGGGATGTTCTCTGTTTAGTGAGTCCTCCAGATCAGAGGCAGAGGGATGACAGAGGCAGTAGGGATGGGACCAGGGATGTTCTCTGTTTAGTGAGTCCTCCAGATCAGAGGCAGTAGGGATGACCAGGGATGTTCTCTGTTTAGTGAGTCCTCCAGTTTGACCAGGGATGTTCTCTGTTTAGTGAGTCCTCCAGATCAGAGGCAGTAGGGATGACCAGGGATGTTCTCTGTTTAGTGAGTCCTCCAGATCAGAGGCAGTAGGGATGACCAGGGATGTTCTCTGTTTAGTGAGTCCTCCAGATGAGGCAGGGATGTTCTCTGTTTAGTGAGTCCTCCAGATCAGAGGCAGTAGGGATGACCAGGGATGTTCTCTGTTTAGTGAGTCCTCCAGATCAGAGGCAGTAGGGATGACCAGGGATGTTCTCTGTTTAGTGAGTCCTCCAGATCAGAGGCAGTAGGGATGACCAGGGATGTTCTCTGTTTTAGTGAGTCCTCCAGATCAGAGACAGTAGGGATGGCCAGGGATGTTCTCTGTTTAGTGAGTCCTCCAGATCAGAGGCAGTAGGGATGACCAGGGATGTTCTCTGTTTAGTGAGTCCTCCAGATCAGAGACAGTAGGGATGACCAGGTGTTCTCTGTTTAGTGAGTCCTCCAGATCAGAGACAGTAGGGATGACCAGGGATGTTCTCTGTTTAGTGAGTCCTCCAGATCAGAGACAGTAGGGATGACCAGGGATGTTCTCTGTTTAGTGAGTCCTCCAGATCAGAGATCAGAGACAGTAGGGATGACCAGGGATGTTCTCTGTTTAGTGAGTCCTCCAGATCAGAGACAGTAGGGATGACCAGGGGTGTTCTCTGTTTAGTGAGTCCTCCAGATCAGAGGCAGTAGGGATGACCAGGGATGATATCTGTTCATTGTGTCCCCCAGATCAGAGACAGTAGGGATGACCAGGGATGTTCTCTGTTTAATGAGTCCTCCAGATCAGAGGCAATAGGGATGACCAGGGATGTTCTTTTGATAAGTGCGTGAATTAGACAATTTCCTGTCCTGCTAAACATTCTAAATGTAACGAATACTTTTGGGTTTCAGGGAAAATGTAAGGAGTAAAAAGTACATTATTTTCTTTAAGAATATAGTGGAGTAAAACCCAAAGTTAAGTACAGATACCCCCCCAAAACTTCATAAGTACTTTACACCAGTAGTAGTTAGTCTGTAGCAATAACTGGGAGCATATACAGAGTTCAAAGAGAGATGTTGCCATGTCGGTCAATTTGAGGCACATTCATGTTCAGGTGTCACACAAAACACAGGACTGACAGTCAGTGCCAGAAATGGCCCCTACTGTGTCCACGGTACAAACCACAGGACTGACAGTCAGTGCCAGAAGTGGCCCCTACTGTGTCCACGGTACAAACCACAGGACAGTCAGTGCAGTCAGTGCCAGAAGTGGCCCCTGACTGTGTCCACGGTACAAACCACAGGACTGACAGTCAGTGCCAGAAGTGGCCCCTACTGTGTCCACGGTACAAACCACAGGACTGACAGTCAGTGCCAGAAATGGCCCCTACTGTGTCCACGGTACAAACCACAGGACTGACAGTCAGTGCCAGAAGTGGCCCCTGCTGTGTCCACGGTACAAACCACAGGACTGACAGGAAATGGCCCCTGACAGTCAGGACTGACAGTCAGTGCCAGAAATGGCCCCTGTGTCCCCTGACTGTGCCAGAAATGGCCCCTACTGTGTCCACAAACCACAGGACTGACAGTCAGTGCCAGAAGTGGCCCCTACTGTGTCCACGGTACAAACCACAGGACTGACAGTCAGTGCCAGAAATGGCCCCTACTGTGTCCACGGTACAAACCACAGGACTGACAGTCAGTGCCAGAAGTGGCCCCTGTGTCCACGGTACAAACCACAGGACTGACAGTCAGTGCCAGAAGTGGCCCCTACTGTGTCCACAAAACCACAGGACTGACAGTCAGTGCCAGAAATGGCCCCTACTGCTGTGACAGTCCACCCCTGCTGTGTCCACAAACCACAGGACTGACAGTCAGTGCCAGAAGTGGCCCCTACTGGACTGACAGTCAGTGCCAGAAATGGCCCCTGCTGTGTCCACAAACCACAGGACTGACAGTGGCCACTTTACAAACCACAGGAGTGCAGTGCCAGAAACCACAGGACTGGCCCCTGCTGTGTCCACGGTACAAACCACAGGACTGACAGTCAGTGCCAGAAATGGCCCCTGCTGTGTCCACAGTACAAACCACAGGACTGACAGTCAGTGCCAGAAGAACAGTACAAACCACAGGACCCAGTGCTGGCCCCTGTGTCCACAGTACAAACCACAGGACTGACAGTCAGTGCCAGAAGTGGCCCCTGCTGTGTCCTGCCAGAAGTGGCCCCTGCTGTGTCCACAGTACAAACCACAGGACTGACAGTCAGTGCCAGAAGTGGCCCCTGCTGTGTCCACAGTACAAACCACAGGACTGACAGTCAGTGCCAGAAGTGGCCCCTGCTGTGTCCACAGTAAGGACTGACAGTCAGTGCCCCCTGCTGTGTCCACAGTACAAACCACAGGACTGACAGTCAGTGCCAGAAGTGGCCCCTACTGTGTCCACAGTACAGGACTGACAGTCAGTGCCAGAAGTGGCCCCTACTGTGTCCACAGTACAGGACTGACAGTCAGTGCCAGAAGTGGCCCCTGCTGTGTCCACAGTACAGGACTGACAGTCAGTGCCAGAAGTGGCCCCTGCTGTGTCCACAGTACAAACCACAGGACTGACAGTCAATGCCAGAAGTGGCCCCTACTGTGTCCACAGTACAAAACACATTCAAACAAAAAAAGCTCACAAATGAACTGGAAAAACAGAAATAACAGATTTGCATCTAGGCTACATTGACCTTTTCTCCTGCACTACCTCCGTTTTGCCAACAGAGGGCGACATCGTTTTACTGCTAGTGAAATCTCCTAGTCAATCTGCAGTAGAAAAAAATAAAGAAGTTGTTTTTTTAATGCTTCACGTTTAATCAGAGGAGAGGAACTTGACCGGGCAGCTGCTGCTAGAACACGATTTGATCGTCCTCGTTAAATCAACAGCCAGACGAGAGGACTACGGTTCAAACAAGAGTCTACTGTGTGTGGTTTAATAAGTGCTTGGCTGGTTAGATACAAGGACATTTGTTATGAAGAAATATGGACTCATTTTGGGGAAATAATTGTCTGCCCGCATCTCAAATAGCACCCTAATTCTTTAATATAGCGCACCGCGGCCCCTGGTCAAAAGTAGTGCACTATATAGGGAATAGGGCTTGGTCTAAAGTAGTGCTCTATATAGGGAATAGGGCTCTGGTCTAAAGTAGTGCACTATATAGGGAATAGGGCTCTGGTCTAAAGTAGTGCACTATATAGGGAATAGGGGGCCCTGGTCTAAAGTAGTGCACTATATAGGGAATAGGGCTCTGGTCTATAGTAGTGCACTATATAGGGAATAGGGGCCCTGGTCTAAAGTAGTGCACTATATAGGGAATAGGGGGGGGCCCTGGTCTAAAGTAGTGGTCTATATAGGGAATAGGGCTCTGGTCTAAAGTAGTGCTCTATATTGGGAATAGGGCTCTGGTCTATAGTAGTACCACTATATAGGGAATAGGGCTCTGGTCTAAAGTAGTGCTCTATATTGGGAATAGGGCTCTGGTCTATAGTAGTACCACTATATAGGGCTCTGGTTTAAAGTAGTGCACTATATAGGGAATAGGGCTCTGGTTTAAAGTAGTGCACTATATAGGGAATAGGGCTCTGGTCTAAAGTAGTGCACTATATAGGGAATAGGGCTCTGGTCTATAGTAGTACCACTATATAGGGCTCTGGTTTAAAGTAGTGCACTATATAGGGAATAGGGCTCTGGTCTAAAGTAGTGCTCTATATTGGGAATAGGGCTCTGGTCTATAGTAGTACCACTATATAGGGCTCTGGTTTAAAGTAGTGCACTATATAGGGAATAGGGCTCTGGTCTATAGTAGTAGTCTATATAGGGAATAGGGCTCTGGTCTAAAGTAGTAGTCTATATAGGGAATAGGGCTCTGGTCTAAAGTAGTGGTCTATATAGGGAATAGGCCTCTGGTCTAAAGTAGTGGTCTATATAGGGAATAGGGCCCTGGTCTAAAGTAGTGCACTCTATAGGGAATAGGGCCCTGGTCTAAAGTAGTGCACTATATAGGGAATAGGGCCCTGGTCTAAAGTAGTGCACTATATAGGGAATAGGGCTCTGGTCTAAAGTAGTGCACTACATAGGGAATAGAGTGTCATTTAGGATTCAGCCTGTGTTTGTCTGTGAAAGACACCGCATTCAGTCATGTTGGGGCTTCCGAGTGGCTCAGCGGTCTAAGGCACTGCAACTCGGTGTTAGAGGCGTCACTACAGGCCCTGGTTCGATCCCGGGCTGTGTCACAGCCGGCCGTGATCGGAAGTCCCATAAGGCAACGCACAATTTGGCCCAACGTCGTCCCGGGTTAATGGAGGTTTTGGCCAGTGGTAGGCCGTCATTTGTAAATAAGAATTAACCGACTTGCCTGGTTGAGTAAAACATCTGACCCACCTGTGGTTGCTGCCTGCCTGGTGCTAGATTGGATCATTGTGAAGGACAGTTATTCCCAGTGTAGCTATACTATTCACCTGCTCGGGGGTACTTGGAGCCAGCCAGCTAGTTGCTATTCCATTGCATCATGCTAAGTCAAGAGATCTAGAGTCAGGATGGCCAGGATGTCCTGTTCAAACAGAAGCAGGATCTGTTTTATTTCTGTAGATGCATATGGATCATTTATAAAGCCACAAATCTAATGTTTTTAGTCACATGCACCGAATACAACTGATGTAGACCTTACAGTGAAATGCTGAATACAACAGGTGTAGTAGACCTTACAGTGAAATGCTGAATACAACAGGTGTAGTAGACCTTACAGTGAAATGCTGAATACAACTGATGTAGACCTCACAGTGAAATGCTGAATACAACAGGTGTAGTAGACCTCACAGTGAAATGCTGAATACAACAGGTGTAGTAGACCTCACAGTGAAATGCTGAATACAACAGGTGTAGTAGACCTCACAGTGAAATGCTGAATACAACAGGTGTAGTAGACCTCACAGTGAAATGCTGAATACAACAGGTGTAGTAGACCTCACAGTGAAATGCTGAATACAACAGGTGTAGTAGACCTTACAGTGAAATGCTGAATACAACAGGTGTAGTAGACCTTACAGTGAAATGCTGAATACAACAGGTGTAGTAGACCTTACAGTGAAATGCTGAATACAACAGGTGTAGTAGACCTTACAGTGAAATGCTGAATACAACAGGTGTAGTAGACCTCACAGTGAAATGCTGAATACAACAGGTGTAGTAGACCTTACAGTGAAATGCTGAATACAACAGGTGTAGTAGACCTTACAGTGAAATGCTGAATACAACAGGTGTAGTAGACCTTACAGTGAAATGCTGAATACAACAGGTGTAGTAGACCTTACAGTGAAATGCTGAATACAACAGGTGTAGTAGACCTTACAGTGAAATGCTGAATACAACAGGTGTAGTAGACCTTACAGTGAAATGCTGAATACAACAGATGTAGTAGACCTACAGTGAAATGAATACCTGTAGTAGACCTACAGTGAAATGCTGAATACAACAGGTGTAGTAGACCTCACAGTGAAATGCTGAATACAACAGGTGTAGTAGACCTTACAGTGAAATGCTGAATACAACAGGTGTAGTAGACCTTACAGTGAAATGCTGAATACAACAGGTGTAGTAGACCTTACAGTGAAATGCTGAATACAACAGGTGTAGTAGACCTTATAGTGAAATGCTGAATACAACTGATGTAGACCTCACAGTGAAATGCTGAATACAACAGCTGTAGTAGACCTTACAGTGAAATGCTGAATACAACAGGTGTAGTAGACCTCACATTGAAATGTTTACTTAAGAGCCCCTTAACCAACAATTCAGTTTAAAAAAATAAAATACCGAAAAGAATAAGCGATAAAAGTAACAAGTAATTAAAGAGCATCAGTTAAATAACAATAGCGAGACTATATACAGGGGGGGTACCAGCACAGAGTCAATATGCGGGGGCACCGGTTAGTAGAGGTAATGTGTACATGTAGGTAGAGTTAATAAAGTGACTAGATGATAACAGAGAGTAGCAGCAGTGTAAAGATGAACACTTAGACAAAAAATGAACAGTTAGGCCATTGATTTATAGACCTAATTACATTGGAGTTTCCTCTCTCTCCTCAATTTTCTCAGACAATTAGGCGAAGACAAGGGCTGTTTCCTCTCTCTCCTCAATTTTCTCAGACAATTAGGCGAAGGTCTGTTTCCTCTCTCTCCTCAATGTTCTCAGATAATTAGGCGAAGACGAGGGCTGTTTCCTCTCTCTCCTCAATGTTCTCAGATAATTAGGCGAAGACGAGGGCTGTTTCCTCTCTCTCCTCAATGTTCTCAGATAATTGGGCGAAGACGAGGGCTGTTTCCTCTCTCTCCTCAATGTTCTCAGACAATTGGGCGAAGACGAGGGCTGTTTCCTCTCTCTCCTCAATGTTCTCAGACAATTGGGCGAAGGGGCTGTTTCTCTCAATGTTCTCAGACAATCCTCAATGTTCTCAGACAATTGGGCGAAGGGCTGTTTCCTCTCTCTCCTCAATTTTCTCAGACAATTAGGCGAAGACAAGGGCTGTTTCCTCTCTCTCCTCAATGTTCTCAGATAATTAGGCGAAGACGAGGGCTGTTTCCTCTCTCTCCTCAATGTTCTCAGACAATTGGGCGAAGACGAGGGCTGTTTCCTCTCTCTCCTCAATGTTCTCAGACAATTGGGCGAAGGGCTGTTTCCTCTCTCTCCTCAATGTTCTCAGACAATTGGGCGAAGGGCTGTTTCCTCTCTCTCCTCAATGTTCTCAGACAATTGGGCGAAGGGCTGTTTCCTCGTCTCTGCTGCCTCCGCCTCATTGTTCTCCATCTCAACATGCTGATTTCATTGAGTTATTATGCACATAGCAACATGGGGAAAGGTGCCACTTCCACAGTGCACTGAAAATGATGTTTCAGAACCGTGGACAGCGACCGTAATGACACGGGAGAAAGTGCTGTTGTTATAAAACATAACATTAGACGGTGATTGGCGGCTGGCGTGGCTGAGGTTTTTCTATGTAGAGGGACTATCGGCAAAGCCAATAGAGAAGGGCAGGTGTCGGCCCCATATATTGGTCATTCTCTATTCATCAACTTGGAGTCATACAATGAGTTTAACCAGCATTTTTTGGTGTTGTTGCAATAGTCACTGATCTGGCTTTCAAGTCTATGAAAATGTCCTTTTTTTGTTGTTGTGACAAACAGCATAAATCAATGTTCGTTGATACTCTTGTTTTCGTAGTGTCTGCTCTGAACTGCAGGTTTGAGGAATTGAGACGTAAAGGTTAACTTGTCTATTACAGTAAAATAATGTGTTTCGGTGTCTATGTCCCATTTCTGTTGGATCAAACCTCAAAATGTAAATAGCGAGTTGAAACCGCTTGTCAGACAGGATGATGTGATCTGTCAACTTTGTTGGTGTGAGAGGCAAGGGGGAGGGGCTTGGTGTGAGAGGCAAGGGGAGGGGCTTGGTGGAGGGGCAAGGGGGAGGGGCTTGGTGTGAGGGGCAAGGGGGAGGGGGGGCAAGGGGAGGGGCTTGGTGTGAGGGGCAAGGGGAGGGGCTTGGTGTGAGGGGCTTGGTGTGAGGGGCAAGGGGCAAGGGGAGGGGCTTGGTGTGAGGGGGAGGGGCTTGGTGTGAGATTGGTGTTATTTCTGGACCTAAGCTTGTCGCCTTGTCTTCCCTCCTTTGGGTCAACGAGTCCCATTGTTAGGGCGGAGACGTGCATCTCTTCAATATATACAGATCTTTGTTCAGTACAGATAAATGGTGCCAGTCAGGTTTGGACACCTACTCAAGGGGTTTTCTTTATTTGTTAAAACTATTTTCTACTTTGTAGAATAATAGTGAAGACATGAAAACTATGACAAAATATATTTTAGATTCTTCAAAGTAGCCACCCGTTGCCATGATGACAGCTTTGCACACTCTTGGCATTCTCATTCACTGGTAGTGTATATCGTGAATCACCCATCAGTCTGAAAAAATGTAGCTATGATTCCTAGGTCATATGGCCCGGCCCTACACGGGGGCCCACGAGGCCCGGCCCTCACGGGGGCCCACGATGCCCGGCCCTCCACGGGGGCCCACCGAGGCCCGGCCCTGCACGGGGGGGGCCCGAGGCCCGGCCCTACACGGGGGGCCTGGGGGCCCACCGAGGCCCGGCCCTACACTGCAGTCATGTGGCCTTCCACGGGGTCCCACGGAGGCCCGGCCCTCCACCGAGGCCCTTGCCAGCCCTACCAACAGTTCTATTGAGCGTTGCACCAGGTTAACAGGTCATCGGGGTGGAGGCCTCAGTCAGCTACTTCAGATGCTTTGCAGGTACAAACATTCCACATCATAGATCCTGAGTCACTCACATCCAGGCGACTCAAAGCTCACGTTTTATTTCTGACATCGTGTTGCCTTTCTCTTCAGGATGTGTTATTGTGTCTGTGGGGCTCATGATTTATGGCCTGGAATTGAGGATGGAAGTCAGCAGGGTTTTCGTCTACGATTTCATTATTTATTTTTGTTGCGTGATTCAATTTTAAACCTGTTTTGATTTTTACAATTTTAGTGCCCACACATATCAATCTTTCTTCTCCTCATGAAGTTTGCTGCCACCAGCTGTTTGAGCAAGATCGATCTGAGGTAGAAGAGAAACCTACCTAATAAAGTCCAACAGGCTTTACTTGCAATACCTAATGGTATTTATATGAAGCCCCACTACTAGCTGATTTTTAACCCGCAGTCCTTCAGGAGATATGGGACGATCGATCTGTCGCGGTTCCAGCTCTGTTGTGACGCTCCATTATTTTAGTTTTTGAGAAGTGATGGAAGGATTGGTGTGGCTGGGTGAAGGTTTAGAATACAAGACGTGATGGAAGGATTGGTGTGGCTGGGTGAAGGTTTAGAATACGAGACGTGATGGAAGGATTGGTGTGGCTGGGTGAAGGTTTAGAATACGAGACGTGATGGAAGGATTGGTGAAGGTTTAGAATACGAGACGTGATGGAAGGATTGGTGAAGGTTTAGAATACGAGACGTGATGGAAGGATTGGTGTGGCTGGGTGAAGGTTTAGAATACGAGACGTGATGGAAGGATTGGTGTGACTGGGTGACGGTTTAGAATACGAGACGTGATGGAAGGATTGGTGTGACTGGGTGACGGTTTAGAATACGAGACGTGATGGAAGGATTGGTGTGGCTGGGTGACGGTTTAGAATAGGAGACGTGATGGAAGGATTGGTGTGGCTGGGTGAAGGTTTAGAATACGAGACGTGATGGAAGGATTGGTGTGGCTGGGTGAAGGTTTAGAATACAAGACGTGATGGAAGGATTGGTGAGGCTGGGTGAAGGTTTAGAATACGTGACGTGATGGAATGATTGGTGAGGCTGGGTGAAGGTTTAGAATAAGTGAGTATTGACAGACTTTAATCTGACCCTGTGGCTTTGAGAGAGGGAAGAAGGATGTTTGCAGCAGTGATAGAGGGGGAATAGGCCTTTAAAAGGTGTCCGTTCTGTCCCTATAAAACGTGGACGGAATCCAGACGTTGAAAATAGACCATTTTTTTGTCAACAATATAAAACAAATGTATTGAACTTGGGAATCAAGTAAATGTATTGGAAATAAATGCAGTGTCCGTACGAGTCTTACCACTTAACGTAGCCGTTAGCGATGATGCTAATGAAAAGTCTTCTGGTAGATTAAAAGTCCCCCCCGCCAAAAAAAACCCTTCTCAATTAAATGTTAAGTACGAAGTAGCCAATGTTCACCTGGCAGAATGACCTCATGAATATTTTCATATATACAGTGGGTTTTCTGTTCAGACACCTCTTGTTGGTGGAGAGCACATTATACACTTTTATAACTTTTATTTCCGGCAATTCTATGTATTTTTTCCCATAGAGTGTAGATATTATTTTTGTTGCAATTTTTAAAGCTCTTTCTGCGATTCTACATATTTCGCTGTGTGTGTGTGTGTGTGTGTGTGTGTGTGTGTGTGTGTGTGTTCATGTGATATTTCAGAGACTCCAACATCACAACTAAATCAGACGTTTTAGAGAACCAACTATAAAACACGTTGGCTGCCCTGGGCTCGTTGCCCTGGGCTCGTTGCCCTGGGCTCGTTGCCCTGGGCTCGTTGCCCTGGGCTCGTTGCCCTGGGCTCGTTGCCCTGGGCTCGTTGCCCTGGGCTCGTTGCCCTGGGCTCGTTGCCCTGGGCTCGTTGCCCTGGGCTCGTTGCCCTGGGCCTTTCTGACAGGTTATAGAGAGATGTTTAAGGTCGACAAGGGCCTCCCCCCTGGGTCTGTTATTCAGACTAATGTTGTTCTAAGGACCCCCCTGGTCTGTTATTCAGACTAATGTTGTTCTAAGGACCCCCCTCTGGTCTGTTATTCAGACTAACGTTGTTCTAAGGACCCCCCCGGTCTGTTACTCAGTCCAATGCTGTTCTAAGGGAAAGGGGATACCCTGGGCTCAGTTGTCCAACTGAATGCATTCAACTGAAATGTGTCTTCTGCATTTAACCCAACCAGAGCCTTGCGGAGGGGGGGGGGCTGCCTTCATCAACACCCACGTCTTCGGTGCCCCGGGAACAGTGGGTTAACTGCCTTGCTCAATGGCAGAACGACACATTTTCACCTTGTCCGCTCGGGGATTCGATCCAGCAACCTCTAACCACTAGGCTACCTGCCCGCATCTTAGGACTCCCCCTGGTCTGTTATTCCCCAGGGTTCCACATGGCTCCCTGGTCTGTTATTCCCCATGGCTCCCTGGTCTGTTATTCCCCATGGTTCCACATGGTTCCCTGGTCTGTTATTCCCCGTGGCTCCCTGGTCTGTTATTCCCCGTGGCTCCCTGGTCTGTTATTCCCGTGGCTCCCTGGTCTGTTATTCCCCGTGGCTCCCTGGTCTGTTATTCCCCGTGGCTCCCTGGTCTGTTATTCCCCGTGGCTCCCTGGTCTGTTATTCCCCATGGCTCCCTGGTCTGTTATTCCCCATGGCTCCCTGGTCTGTTATTCCCCGTGGCTCCCTGGTCTGTTATTCCCCATGGCTCCCTGGTCTGTTATTCCCCATGGCTCCCTGGTCTGTTATTCCCCATGGCTCCACATGGCTCCCTGGTCTGTTATTCCCCATGGCTCCACATGGCTCCCTGGTCTGTTATTCCCCATGGTTCCACATGGCCCCTGGTCTGTTATTCCCCATGGTTCCACATGGCTCCCTGGTCTGTTATTCCCCATGGCTCCCTGGTCTGTTATTCCCCATGGCTCCCTGGTCTGTTATTCCCCATGGCTCCCTGGTCTGTTATTCCCCATGGCTCCACATGGCTCCCTGGTCTGTTATTCCCCATGGCTCCCTGGTCTGTTATTCTTCATGGTTCCACATTGGGTCCCTGGTATTAATAACCAATAGGATTCCTCAACCTCTCCTCTGTTCTAGCAGTGTGAGATTGTCTGTTGGTCTTGACCTGCTTCTGCTCTTATCAATGTGATCTATGAGGAACTCTTGTGACTTGTTGTTTTTCAGCTTGTTACTCTTGTTTTATTCACACTGTTGTCCTTTTTGATCTTCCACTTATCTTCCTCATCTCCGGTGTGTTCTCTCAAGAACAACAGAGCGCTAAGGCCTCTGACCCGTCATCCCTCCATGGTGTCTATTTTTATATTTATGTTTATTTCACTTTTATATAACCAAGCAAGGCTAGTTGAGAACAAGTTCTCATTTACGACTGCGACCTGGCCCAGAATAAAGCAAAGCAGTTCGACACACAACAAACATCAACACAGAGTTACACATGGAATAAACAAACATACAGTAGACATAAAATCTATATACAGTGAGTGGATATGAGGTGAGATTAGGGAGGTAAAGGCAATAAGTAGGCCGTAGAGGTGAAGTAAATTATAATTTAGCACTTAAACACTGGAGTGATGAATGTGCAAGTAGAGATACTGGGGTGCAAAGGAGCAAAACAATACAAATAACACTATGGGGATGAGGTAGTTAGATGGGCTATGTACAGGTGGGCTATGTACAGGTGGGCTATGTACAGGTGGGCTATGTACGGGTGGGCTATGTACAGGTGGGTTATGTACAGGTGGGCTATGTACGGGTGGGCTATGTACAGGTGGGCTATGTACAGGGTGGGCTATGTACGGGTGGGCTATGTACAGGTGGGTTATGTACAGGTGGGTTATGTACAGGTGGGTTATGTACAGGTGGGCTATGTACAGGTGGGCTATGTACAGGTGGGCTAGCTTCAGTTTTTGCAGTTTGTTCCAGTCATTGGCAGCAGAGAACTGGTGGGCTAAAGTAGGGTGGGCTTTGGGTGGGACTAGTGAGATACTGTGGGCTATACCTGCTGGGCTATGTACGGGTGGGCTATGTGACCAGTGGGCTATGTGCTGGAGCGGGCTATGGGGTGGGCTATGTACAGTGGGCTATGTACCTGGGCTATGTACGGGTGGGCTATGGTGACCAGTGGGATATGTACCTGTGGGCTGTGTACGGGTGGGCTATGTACGGGTGGGCTATGTACGGGTGGGCTATGTACGGGTGCAGTGATCTGTGACCGCTGGTGCTTAAAGCTAGTGAGGGAGATATGAGTCTCCAGCTTCAGAGATTTTTGCAGTTTGTTCCAGTCATTGGCAGCAAAGAACTGGATGGAGAGGCGGCCAAAGTAGGAATTGGCTTTGGGTGTGACTAGTGAGATACTGTATACCTGCTGGAGCGCATGCTACGGGTGGGTGTTGCTATGGTGACCAGTGAGATATACCTGCTGGAGCGCGTGCTATGGGTGGGTGTTGTTATGGTGACCAGTGAGAAATACCTGCTGGAGCGCGTGCTACGGGTGGGTGTTGCTATGGTGACCAGTGAGACATACCTGCTGGAGCGTGTGCTACGGGTGGGTGCTGCTATGGTGACCAGTGAGATACTGTATACCTGCTGGAGCGCATGCTATGGGTGGGTGTTGCTATGGTGACCAGTGAGATATACCTGCTGGAGCGCGTGCTATGGGTGGGTGTTGCTATGGTGACCAGTGAGATATACCTGCTGGAGCGCGTGCTATGGGTGGGTGCTGCTATGGTGACCAGTGAGACATACCTGCTGGAGCATGTGCTACGGGTGGGTGTCCACACATTCAGGATTATTCCCTGAGTCTAGTGGAGACCTATAATCCTCTATAGTGTCTGGCTTGGTCCAGTTTCTGACAAATACTTTTTCTTGCCCTTTTTCTGAAATTATCTCTCCCTCTCTCTTTCCATCTCTCTCTTTCCATCTCTCTCTCCCCCTATCTCTCCCTCTACAGGTGGTCCTGAAGATGATCAAGCATTACCAGGAGGAGGGTCAGGGCAGTGAGGTGGTTCAGGGTGTACTACTGGGCCTGGTAGTGGAGGACAGGTTAGAGATCACCAACTGTTTCCCCTTCCCTCAACACACCGAGGACGACGCCGACTTTGACGAAGGTACGTGAGAGCACTGGGTTTGTGCTTCGAATTGGAAAACCTACTGCTATTCTTTGTGTGTGTGTGTGTCCTTCAGTGTGTGTGTGCTCTGAATGTTCAGTGTTTCTCATTATGTCTCCCGTGTGTCAGTCAGTACCTCATCAGAGATCATTCCTCTGACCGCAGCCCCTGCTGCTTTCTGTATCAAACCCTGTTTCTCCGGCAGCTTGTTGGCACACAGTCCAACTGACTGACAGACAGTCTGTCCAGAGGAAGGGAAAGGTCTCTCCGATCATGTCCCTCATTTCTCTCACTAACAAGCTACGGTCCTGAATTCTGGGTAATAACCCGAGCATGAGAGGTTGCTAAAAAGGTCATTAGTATCAGAGGTCTGGGGGTATGTTATTGAGCAAATCAGAGGTCTGTTTGTAGTAGTGAATGGAGAACAGTGACTGAGATATCTAGTAGGTCTGTAGTAGTGAATGGAGAACAGTAACTGAGATATCTAGTAGATCTGTAGTAGGGAATGGAGAACAGTAACTGAGATATCTAGTAGGTCTGTAGTAGTGAATGGAGAACAGTAACTGAGATATCTAGTAGGTCTGTAGTAGTGAATGGAGAACAGTAACTGAGATATCTAGTAGGTCTGTAGTAGTGAATGGAGAACAGTAACTGAGATATCTAGTAGGTCTGTAGTAGTGAATGGAGAACAGTAACTGAGATATCTAGTAAATCTGTAGTAGTGAATGGAGAACAGTAACTGAGATATCTAGTAGGTCTGTAGTAGTGAATGGAGAACAGTAACTGAGATATCTAGTAGGTCTGTAGTAGTGAATGGAGAACAGTAACTGAGATATCTAGGTCTGTAGTAGTGAATGGAGAACAGTAACTGAGATATCTAGTAGGTCTGTAGTAGTGAATGGAGAACAGTAACTGAGATATCTAGTAAATCTGTAGTAGTGAATGGAGAACAGTAACTGAGATATCTAGTAGGTCTGTAGTAGTGAATGGAGAACAGTAACTGAGATATCTAGTAGGTCTGTAGTAGTGAATGGAGAACAGTAACTGAGATATCTAGTAGGTCTGTAGTAGTGAATGGAGAACAGTAACTGAGATATCTAGTAGGTCTGTAGTAGTGAGTGGAGAACAGTGACTCTGAGATCTGGTAAGGCTGTCTGTAGCTGTCTAGGGAGGAATGGCTGTATGGTAGTGACTACTAGTGAGTGTATAGCTGTCACCCGGATGGTAGGATTTGTCCTCTGCCTCTCCCCTTAGTTAATAAGTCCCCCTATGGGGTTCCCCTGCAGGAGATCCTGGGATTTCCGTGGCCCGGTTCCCCTTTTTTTTAGGTCCGTTCCCCCTGCCATAAACCCTCACTGTCGACTACGTCTCAGTAGGCCACGCCTCCACCAGACCGGTCTCAGTAGGCCACGCCTCCACCAGACCGGTCTCAGTAGGCCACGCCTCCACCAGACCGGTCTCAGTAGGCCACGCCTCCACCAGACCGGTCTCAGTAGGCCACGCCTCCACCAGACCGGTCTCAGTAGGCCACGCCTCCACCAGACCGGTCTCAGTAGGCCACGCCTCCACCAGACCTCAGTCAGTAGGCCACGCCTCCACCAGACCGGTCTCAGTAGGCCACGCCTCCACCAGACCGGTCTCAGTAGGCCACGCCTCCACCAGACCGGTCTCAGTAGGCCACGCCTCCACCAGACCGGTCTCAGTAGGCCACGCCTCCACCAGACCGGTCTCAGTAGGCCACGCCTCCACCAGACCGGTCTCAGTAGGCCACGCCTCCACCAGACCGGTCTCAGTAGGCCACGCCTCCACCAGACCGGTCTCAGTAGGCCACGCCTCCACCAGACCGGTCTCAGTAGGCCACGCCTCCACCAGACCGGTCTCAGTAGGCCACGCCTCCACCAGCTTTTCAGTCTTTTTCATATCAGACACAGTGATGTCATTATTAGCGAAGAAAGGTTTAGTCAGGCCTACGGTATGGAGCCGCTTGTCAACACCTGTACATTATTTAAACCGTCTGTTGGTAAAGTACTAAATGAATATTGTAATAATGCTGTTCTGAAGTCTAGGCCTATCATATAAAAGTTTAAAACCAGATGAATTCTTGAAGCTGTTGATGAATGATGTGTTTTATGTAGCCGCTGAATATCAACTGTTGGGGTGGTAAGAGCTCTCAGCTCTTCACAGCTGATTGGTCAGTCATGTGTTCTAATAAGCCCAGTCACTGCACGACAGTGACCCATGACCCCAACATATAGTGGTGCCCTGTAGTGTACAAAACCAATTTAAATGAACAGACAGCAGAGAAACAGGCTAAAGTGGTATGGGGCAGTAGAGGCGCTTGAAGATTTGTTTGTTTGTAGCCTTGGCTCTGGGAAAAATTTGAATTTAAAAATAAATACATTATAAACTCATTTAATGCAATTCTATGTAATTATACATGACTGGA
Source organism: Oncorhynchus tshawytscha (assembly GCF_018296145.1). NCBI lineage: Eukaryota > Metazoa > Chordata > Actinopteri > Salmoniformes > Salmonidae > Oncorhynchus > Oncorhynchus tshawytscha. The sequence goes on along the minus strand of NW_024609396.1, from coordinate 68,706 downwards.
GAATTAACTGATTTTAAAATGTATACTCAAATGATTGGCTGTTTTGACACTGACAAATGGAGAATGTGAGATCATTAAAAAACTACCTGGTCTTGAATCCATCAACAGTCGAGGTCGAGGTGTGTGGAAGAGAGACACATGGTACAATATGAGGATGTTATAGTCCTAAATAAGCTTTCCAGTTTCACCCACTCGCCCAATGATGTGCAGCTCACTCACAGGCGATGGCCAATGGGCTCGTGCCTGAAGCCCGTCTCTCTTGTTTTAGTTTGACTGGAACAGTGTTGTTTACCAATCGGTCTATTTGGAAGTTAATAAAATGTTTTTTTGTAGACTACACACAGTCTTTGTCTCAGCAGCTCTCCTGTGTAACTGTGCTGTGTAGCTGTGTAGCTGTGCTGTGTAACTGTGCTGTGTAACTGTGCAGCTGTGTAGCTGTGCTGTGTAACTGTGCTGTGTAACTGTGCTGTGTAACTGTGCTGCTGTGTAACTGTGCTGTGTAGCTGTGTAACTGCTGTGTAACTGTGCTGTGTAACTGTGCAGCTGTGTAACTGTGCTGTGTGTACTGTGTTGCTGTGTAACTGTGCAGCTGTGTAACTGTGTGTAACTGTGCAACTGTGTTGCTGTGTAACTGTGCTGTGTAGCTGTGTAACTGTGCTGTGTGTGCAGCTGTGCTGTGCAACTGTGTGTGCTGTGTAACTGTGCTGTGTAGCTGCTGTGCAACTGTGCTGTGTAGCTGTGTAACTGTGCTGTGTAGCTGTGCTGTGTAGCTGTGTAACTGTGCTGTGTAGCTGTGTAACTGTGCTGTGTAACTGTGCTGTGTACTGTGCTGTGCTGTGTAACTGTGCTGTGTAACTGTGCTGTGTAACTGTGCTGTGTAACTGTGCTGTGTGTGTAACTGTGCTGTGTAACTGTGCTGTGTGTGTAACTGTGCTGTGTAGCTGTGTAACTGTGCTGTGTAACTGCTGTGTAACTGTGTGCTGTGTAGCTGTGCTAACTGTGCTGTGTAACTGTGTAACTGTGCTGTGTAACTGTGCTGTGTAGCTGTGTAACTGTGCTGTGTGCTGTGCTGTGTACTGTGCTGTGTAACTGTGTAACTGTGCTGTGTAACTGTGCTGTGCAGCTGTGCTGTGTAGCTGTGCAACTGTGCTGTGTAGCTGTGCAACTGTGCTGTGTAGCTGTGCAACTGTGCTGTGTAACTGTGCTGTGCAGCTGTGCTGTGTAACTGTGTAGCTGTGCTGTTTTTTATTGTTGTTGCTGCAATGCTGTTCACTGTCAGATTTGTTAAGCGTTACAGACTGTAGGCGATGCCTTGTGATTGGACGATACACAATCCACAGCTAGGCTATTAAAAAAATAAATAAGCTATCGATCATCCGTGGCTAAATTATAGACCTACTCCTAGTGTAGTATTCTGAATTATTTCATTTATTTCTGAACAGACGGCAGTGATTTCTGTGACTTTGGCCAAATGTATTTCAGTTTATCAGGGTTGTGTTCGCTCCACCGAGACCCTTCTCCATGGCTGTGACTCGATCAGGAAGTAAATGATGAAGGACCCTCCCCCCCCCATGGCTGTGACTCGATCAGGAAGTAAATGATGAAGGACCCTTCCATGGCTGTGACTCTATCAGGAAGTAAATGATGAAGGACCCTTCCCCCATGGCTAAATGATGAAGGACCCTTCCATGGCTGTGATCTATCAGGAAGTAAATGATGAAGGACCCTTCCATGGCTGTGACTCTATCAGGAAGTAAATGATGAAGGACCCTTCCCCCCATGGCTGTGACTCTATCAGGAAGTAAATGATGAAGGACCCTTCTCATGGCTGTGACTCTATCAGGAAGTAAATGATGAAGGACCTTCCTTCCCATGGCTGTGACTCTATCAGGAAGTAAATGAAGAAGGACCCTTCCTTCCCCATGGCTATGATTCTATCAGGAAGTAAATGATGAAGGTCCCCCATGGCTGTGACTCGATCAGGAAGTAAATGATGAAGGACCCTTCTCATGGCTGTGACTCTATCAGGAAGTAAATGATGAAGGACCCTTCCTTCTCCATGGCTGTGACTCTATCAGGAAGTAAATGATGAAGGACCCTTCCTTCCCCATGGCTGTGACTCTAAATGATGAAGGTCCCCCATGGCTGTGAGGAAGTAAATGATGAAGGACCCTTCCTTCTCCATAAATGGCCCCCATGACTCTATCAGGAAGTAAATGATGAAGGACCCTTCCCCCCCCATGGCTGTGACTCTATCAGGAAGTAAATGATGAAGGACCCTATCAGGAAGTAAATGCTAAAGGACCCTTCCTTCTCCATGGCTGTGACTCTATCAGGAAGTAAATGATGAAGGACCCTTCCTTCTCCATGGCTGTGACTCTATCAGGAAGTAAATGATGAAGGACCCTTCCTTCCCCATGGCTATGATTCTATCAGGAAGTAAATGATGAAGGTCCCTTCCATGGCTGTGACTCTATCAGGAAGTAAATGATGAACGACCCTTCCATATCTGATTCTATCAGGAAGTAAAGAGAGGCGTACTTCTCTCTCTCTCTCTCTCTCTCTCTCTCTCTCTCTCACCACAGCAATGGCCACGAGTTGGTCTACAGGCTACAACGTTGCGGACACATCATGAACCCGAGCCGGCCCCACCCGAATCAATCATTTGTTGTTCCTTCGACCACGAGACACTTATTAAGTTCAGTCGGGTCAATACAGCGCATGTAACCATGTTGATGACAACGATGCTGTTTTCACTTTGCTTCTTAATATAGATCCACTAGGTTTCTATAGTGACACAATCAGTTTGTGTTTCTTACACCTGCAAACATCTAGTTTGTCTTTTTTCTTAGCAAGTTGGGACCTAAATCTTGTTAGCCGCTAATGCTAATCGCTAGGTAGCTAGCTAATAAATGTACCGAGTCAGAGCAAATGTAGCTAGCTAATAAATGTACCAAGTCAGAGCAAATGTAGCTAGCTAATAAATGTACCGAGCCAGAGCAAATGTAGCTAGCTAATAAATGTACCGAGCCAGAGCAAATTTAGCTAGCTAATAAATGTACTCAGAGCAAATGTAGCTAGCTAATAAATGTGAGCAAATGTAGCAGTACCGAGCAAAAATGTAGCTAGCTAATAAATGTACCGAGTCAGAGCAAATGTAGCTAGCTAATAAATGTACCAAGTCAGAGCAAATGTAGCTAGCTAATAAATGTACCGAGTCAGAGCAAATGTAGCTAGCTAATAAATGTACCGAGCCAGAGCAAATGTAGCTAGCTAATAAATGTACCGAGCCAGAGCAAATGTAGCTAGCTAATAAATGTACCGAGTCAGAGCAAATGTAGCTAGCTAATAAATGTACCGAGTCAGAGCAAATGTAGCTAGCTAATAAATGTACCGAGTCAGAGCAAATGTAGCTAGCTAATAAATGTACCGAGTCAGAGTAGCTAGCTAATAAATGTACCGAGTCAGAGCAAATGTAGCTAGCTAATAAATGTACCGAGTCAGAGCAAATGTAGCTAGCTAATAAATGTACCGAGTCAGAGCAAATGTAGCTAGCTAATAAATGTACCGAGTCAGAGCAAATGTAGCTAGCTAATAAATGTACTGGCTAATAAATGTACCGAGTCAGAGCAAATGTAGCTAGCTAATAAATGTACCGAGTCAGAGCAAATGTAGCTAGCTAATAAATGTACCGAGTCAGAGCAAATGTAGCTAGCTAATAAATGTACCGAGTCAGAGCAAATGTAGCTAGCTAATAAATGTACCGAGTCAGAGCAAATGTAGCTAGCTAATAAATGTACCGAGTCAGAGCAAAATGTACGTCAGAGCAAATGTAGCTAAATAAATGTACCGAGTCAGAGCAAATGTAGCTAGCTAATAAATGTACCAGAGCAAAACGTAGCTAGCTAATAAATGTACCGAGTCAGAGCAAACGTAGCTAGCTAATAAATGTACCAAGTCAGAGCAAATGTAGCTAGCTAATAAATGTACCGAGCCAGAGCAAATGTAGCTAGCTAATAAATGTACCGAGCCAGAGCAAATTTAGCTAGCTAATAAATGTACCGAGCCAGAGCAAATGTAGCTAGCTAATAAATGTACCGAGTTAGAGCAAATGTAGCTAGCTAATAAATGTACCGAGTCAGAGCAAACGTAGCTAGCTAATACAGCCTGATAATACCAGTGATGGTGTAGACCTAAATCAGCATGTTTGTTCAACAGTATCTTCTAAATCAAAGAGGAATACAAGACGCTTACATGCTGATTAAGAGGGAGAACATTTAATGTAGCCAAAGATTATAGGGTCCCCTAGGAAACACTTATCAACACTTTGGTTCCTACCCTGTCACAATAACTCCTCCCTGGCATTTTCATTCGTTGTCATGTCAAACAACACTGTATTCAAAGTGCCCACTATTTATATTCTGACTATATCATTAGAATAATCATTTATATTTCCATGACAACAGTATACCCAAAGTGTTTTGATCAAAATCACAAGTCAAGTCGTTATTGCAACATTTGGTTCAAAATAAGGTTTTGATTTGTTTGCTATCTGGATGTACTGGGTTTGACCAGGCCACAGATGGCAACAGAGATGTATTTATCTTGGGTGATTTTAATATAAATTGGCAAGATCACAATAATTCGAATAGAACAAAATTGATGAGTAATGCCAAGAACTGTGGTTTGAAACAAATTGTTAATGATACTACTAGATCATCAATTAAGTTGGGTCATCGTTCAGATACGTGCATTCATCTGATTTTTTTGTAATATACCATTGCAATGCTTAAAAGCCAGATCAATGCCAGTGGGCTGGACAGACCATAATATTGTGACCATAACCATGAACAACCAAGGTTACCCCCCCCAAAAAAAAAAAAACAACCTAGGATTGTGGTTAAGAGAGATGTTAAAACATTTAATCATGAGCTATTTCTAAATGATTGGGCTGCTGTACCCTGGGAGCTGATTTATCTAGAGGATGATTTAAGTCACGCTACAGAATGTTTTATTGATTTGCTCATGGAGGTAATGGACCATCATGCCCCTATCAGAAAGAGTACAGTTGGTGCTTGTCCATCTCCATGGATTGATGATGAACTGGGTGAAGCTTTTTCCTCATAGAAATATGGCAAAAGTCTTAGCAGCCAAGTCAAAATTAGAAATTGATGAACAGAATTATAGAACATAAATGTAAATATGCAGTTAAATTGAATCAAAAGGAGAGAAAAAAAAAGTTATTTTACAATGATGCTTTTATTGATTGTAAAAAGGTATGGAACACAGTTAAGGGCTTACTTGGTACATCTATCTCATCGTGCCCATCTAGTGTGGAGAATAATAACAAAACCAGTTGATATTGCCAAATCATTTTGCTGATTAAAAAATAAAAATGACAAAATCATTTTGCAGATTTTTTAAATTTAATAAGCAACAATGTAAACACGCATTCTTCCAAACAATTTTATTATTTTATTTTTATTTTTTTACCTTTTATTTAACTAGGCAAGTCAGTTAAGAACAAATTCTTATTTTCAATGACGGCCTAGGAACAGTGGGTTAACTGCCTGTTCAGGGGCAGAACGACAGATTTGTACCTTGTCAGCTCGGGGATTTGAACTTGCAACCTTCCGGTTACTAGTCCAACTCTCTAACCATGAGGCTACCCTGCCGCCCCAGCTAATAATGTGTTCGTATAACGGATTGATGATCATATTATGAGCAACAAGATCTGTTATTTTTAGTCTACAAACGGTGTCAGTGGATGAGGTGTTAAACCTATTGAAGTTATTACCTGATGGTAAATCTACAGGTTATTTTCTTATGGACAATTATTTTTGCTTCGCTGTGCTGCTCCCCAGATTGCAGTTCCACCGATATACATATTTAATTGGTCACTTGAAAAGGGGATGTTTGCAAAATGTATGGAAGCATCCTATTCTGAAAGATTGCAAAGAACCCATTACTCCTTCCAATAGTCCACCAATTAGTCTACTCCCTACACTCAGTAAGATATTGGAGGGTATTGTGAGTAGACAAATATGGGAGTACATGGAAAAGAATTATCTGATTACAGCCAATCAGCATGCTTATCGCAAAAACCATTCCACTACCACTGCATTGGTTGACAAGACTGACCAGTGACTTAATGCTATGGATAATGGAAAGTTTGTGGGTGTACAATTTTTAGATTTCAGTGCAGCATTTGATTTAGTGGATCATGAAATAATTTTGACAAAATGAATGCATTATGGTTTTAAGGAGATAGCATTGAATTGGGTACAGCCATATCTGACTGACAGGAAACAGTCCAACTTTATCAATGGTTCATTTTCTTCCCCTCGTGTTAAACTGTGGAATACCGCAGGGCAGCTGCCTTGGACCCCTTCTCTATCTAATATATACCAACGACCTTCCCTATGCCTTAGCTGAAACTCAAGCTACTATATTTGCAGATGATGCTACTATATTTGCAGATGATACTACAATTTATGCAGCAAGACAATCGGTTCAACAGGTACAGCAAGCTTTACAAGGAGATTTGGAGAATATTAGGGGGTGGGTTTGCCAAAACAAACTTGTTTTAAACACCAAGAAAACCAAAGTTATGTTGGTCTGTTCCACTAGGAAAAGGCCAAAACAGCATGGGATACAATTAAGTATGGGAGGAGTACAAATTGAAGAAGTGGCAGAAACCAAACTATTGGGAGTTCAGCGAGACAACTGCTTATCATGGTCGTCTCAAATAACTAAACAAAAAATGAAAACGGCACGCATAATCAGAAGGATAGCTAAATATTTACCAGGAAAAACTATTCAGCAAATAACACAAGCATTAACTGAGGGTGAACTACTGTTTTGTGGTCTGGGGGAAATGCATCATCAAGTGAAGTTAGGCTGCAGAATGCACAGAACAAAGAAGCCAGGATTGTTTTAAGGTGGAGATGTGGTTCTTCTGTTGCAGTCATGGATTGTTTTAAGGTGGAGATGTGGTTCTTCTGTTGCAGTCATGCGCAGTGTTCTTGGTTGGTCGTCAATCGACAAGATAATTGAAAGGAACATGCTTATTTTATTTCATAATATACATCATTTAAAACGGCCAAGTTCTATTCACAATGGTATTCAGTTGGTAAGAGACAGACATTCCGTAAATACTAGGAATAGATTGTCCACCATCTATGCGTTATCCAGGCAGAAAAGAGAAATAGGCAAAATAACATTTCGATTTAGAGCAATAAAGAAACTGAATAAATTAACGGAGCAAACTAGAAACCTTTCAATATATACTATAATATATAAACATTTATCTTAACTATTTATATATAATACTGGGGGACTATAGTAGATGAAGAATCAATATATCTTTTTTTTAGATTGAGTATTTATTGGGATATTATGTATGTTTGTCATGGTGTGATAATATGTGGAAATGTGTTTGTATTATAAATTGTATTTTAATGTTTAAGGACTCATGGAAGGTTAGTCCAAACAGGGACTAAAAGAGAATCAAAATCACATCAAACACTGTATTCAAAGTGCCCACTGTTATCTATATTCTGACTATACATGAAGTAGCTAAGAGAGAACATTGAATGTAGCCAAAGATTATAGGGTCCCCTAGGAAACACTTACCAACACTTTGGTTCCTACCCTGTCACAATAACTCCTCCCTGGCATTTTCATTCGTTGTCATGTCAAACACTGTATTCAAAGTGCCCACTGTTATTTATATTCTGACTATATAATTGGAATAATCATTTATATTTCCATGACAACAGTATACCCAAAGTTTTTTGATTCAAATCACAAGTCAAATCATTATTGCAACATTTGGTTCAAAGAACGGTTTTGATTAGTTTGCCCATATCGCACAGCCCTACGTGGCAGTGTGGAAATGATCTCAAAAGAGAGCAGGAAATGCAGAGATGGATGAAAAATGAAACAAAAATATATATTTTTGGGGGGGGTGAAAGTTGAATTGGACTGTATAAACCAATCAGAATGGAGAAAGACTAATTGACATCACTTAGTGGCAACACATACATTCACAGGTCATTCACTATTTATAAAGCTAATTTAGACTTTTTATAATCTTAAAAACATAACATACTGTAAAATACCGCCAATGTGTCTAGTTTATTCTGTGATATCATATTTTGTCCGTATCACCCAGTACTGAAGGTGACTGACACCAGTTCTATTTAAAGGGGACTGTGTGTGTGTGTTTTTAGGAATTGTGTAGCTAATATCGAATCAGTTTTTGACGTGGATTCCCTCTTGTTGGTTTAGCAGGGACACGTCTCTCTGCCTAGTTAGTGTCACACAGTAAACACACACACTGCCTGTAGTGCACTACCCTATGAGTTTCTCTCTGGTCCCTGGTCTAAAGTAGTGCACTACATAGGGAATAGGGCCCTGGTCTAAAGTAGTGCACTATGTAGGGAATAGGGCCCTGGTCTAAATTAGTGCACTACGTAGGGAATAGGGCCCTGGTCTAAAGTATGCACTAGGGGAATAGGGCCCTAAAGTAGTGCACTATGGTAGGGCCCTGGTCTAAAGTAGTGCACTATATAGGGAATAGGGCCCTGGTCTAAAGTAGTGCACTATATAGGGAATAGGGCCCTGGTCTAAAGTAGTGCACTATATAGTAGGGCCCTGGTCTAATAGGGCCCTGGTCTAAAGTAGTGCACTATGGGAATAGGGCCCTGGTCTAATAGGGCCCTGGTCTAAAGTAGTGCACTATAGGGAATAGGGCCCTGGTCTAAGTAGTGCACTATATAGGGAATAGGGCCCTGGTCTAAAGTAGTGCACTATATAGGGAATAGGGCCCTGGTCTAAGTAGGGGGAATAGGGCCCTGGTCTAAGTAGTAGCACTATATAGGGAATAGGGCCCTGGTCTAAAGTAGTGCACTATATAGGGAATAGGGCCCTGGTCTAAAGTAGTAGTGCACTATATAGGGAATAGGGCCCTGGTCTAAAGTAGTGCACTATATAGGGAATAGGGCCCTGGTCTATAGTAGTGCACTATATAGGGAATAGGGCCCTGGTCTATAGTAGTGCACTATATAGGGAATAGGGCCCTGGTCTAAAGTAGTGCACTACATGGAGAATAGGGTGCCATTTGGGACACTGTGTACTCAGACAGGGTATACACACCCTCTGTATAATCTCCAGATGTGGTATTGTTTAAACGTTTCAGACGTGAGGAGTGACTGGAATAAGACTGGGCTCAGATGGGTAGATGGAGACCGGTCCTCAGAGACGACCAGCAAGGAGATTCAGGGTTGCACATTCCTGCCAACTTTACCCAAATATAAAGTAGAGGACATTCAGCAGCTCTTGAAGGAGAATGGAATTCCATTTGAAAAAACACAGTATTTTATTGTTACTAGGAAACACGCTCATTTGGGCTTTTGGCTTTTCCCCAGATTCCTTGTTTTTCCAGAAATCCCGATTTGGAGGATATAGCAGCACTAGGGAGAAAGAGACTGGATTATGGGGAGGGAGATGGGACAGAGAGAGAGAGACTGGGAGATGGGGAGGGAGATGGGACAGAGAGAGAGAGACTGGGTTATGGGGAGGGAGATGGGACAGAGAGAGAGACTGGATTATGGGTTATGGGGAGGAAAGATGGGATGGGGAGGAGATGGGACAGAGAGAGAGAGATTGGGTTATGGGGCAGATGGGACAGAGAGAGAGAGACTGGGTTATGGGGAGGGAGATGGGACAGAGAGAGAGAGACTGGGTTATGGGGAGGGAGATGGGACAGAGAGAGAGAGACTGGGTTATGGGGAGGGAGATGGGACAGAGAGAGAGAGACTGGGTTATGGGGACAGAGAGAGAGACTGGGTTATGGGGCAAGAGAGAGACTGGGTTATGGGGCAGGGAGATGGGACTGGGTTAGGGGGAGGGAGATGGGGTTATCGGGGAGGGAGATGGGGTTATCGGGGAGGGAGATGGGTGAGGGGGTTACGGGGAGGGAAATGGAGGCTCTGACTCTGATAAACCAAGTCACATGGCATTCTAAAGGACGTCTCCTGCAGTTGGAAGCCAGCCAGGGAACCCAGCCAGGGAACCCAGCCAGGGAACCCAGTTCCACAGCGTTCCACCCAACCTACCCTCTCTGTAATCTCTACAGAGGTTTAATTAAGGAACGGAAATATTTTAACCAGATTTGAGTAAAGAGAGCGATGGGGGGGACTAAGAGAGGGGGAGACGGAAAGTGTGGGAGAGAGATAGAGACTGGGAGAGAGATAGAGACTGGGAGAGAGATAGAGACTGGGAGAGAGAGATAGAGACTGGGAGAGAGAGATAGAGACTGGGAGAGAGAGATAGAGACTGGGAGAGAGAGATAGAGACTGGGAGAGAGATAGAGACTGGGAGAGAGATAGAGACTGGGAGAGAGATAGAGACTGGGAGAGAGAGATAGAGACTGGGAGAGAGAGATAGAGACTGGGAGAGAGATAGAGACTGGGAGAGAGAGAAAGATAGAGACTGGGAGAGAGAGATAGAGACTGGGAGAGAGATAGAGACTGGGAGAGAGATAGAGACTGGGAGAGAGATAGAGACTGGGAGAGAGAGATAGAGACTGGGAGAGAGATAGAGACTGGGAGAGAGATAGAGACTGGGAGAGAGATAGAGACTGGGAGAGAGATAGAGACTGGGAGAGAGAGGAAAATGGTGAGATGGAGGGAACAGGCAGAGTGAAATATCCTTTTGGCATTTGTTTTAATTGGCCAAATGAATGCACTTTAAATGCCCAAATCTAGTTTATGGCACTGCAGTGAAGCCACCCCAAAACAAGGGCAGTATTTATTTGGGGGAGCTGTAATTATGGAGAGGAATACTTAATGGAGGAACTCTGCTCTTATGGAGGGGTCCCGTCTCCCCTGTGGCCCTCAACACGGAGGGGCCCCGTCTCCCCTGTGGCCCTCAACACGGAGGGGCCCCGTCTCCCCTGTGGCCCTTAACACGGAGGGGCCCCGTCTCCTCTGTAGCCTTTAACACCAGGGGCCCCGTCTCCTCTGTGGCCCTTAACACGGAGGGGCCCCGTCTCCCCTGTAGCCTTTAACACGGAGTGCCCCCGTCTCCCCTGTAGCCCTTAACACGGAGGGGCCCCGTCTCCTCTGTAGCCTTTAACACGGAGGGGCCCCGTATACTGTTCAGTGTTCTGGATCAAGTTGTTTTTAATACGAGGAGAAAC